>NC_038243.2:32394654-32557271 GCF_000004515.6 Glycine max | reverse complement strand
GCGCTGTTTACCAATTCTCCATTCTCCACTTTTATTTAGAGCCCCATTAATGTCATTGCCTAGCGCTGTTCATGTGTCCTCCACCTTCGAGTTTGGAGCTATGCTTCATGATTGCCTAAGTGTGGACCCTCTAGTGCAATCCTCCATTCTCCACTTTTTTTCGGAGCCCCATGAATGTCATTGCCTAGCGCTGTTCATGTGTCCTCCACCTTCGAGTCTAGAGCCCTGAGAATGTCATTGCCTAGCGCTATTCGCCAATTCTCCATTCTCCACTTTTATTCGGAGCCCTTTGAATGTCATTGCCTAGCGCTGTTCATGCATCCTCGACCAAAAGAGTTGGGGGCTATGCTTCATGATTGCCTAAGTGTGGACCCTCTAGTGCAATCCTCCATTCTCCACTTTTTTTCGGAGCCCCATGAATGTCATTGCCTAGCGCTGTTCATGTGTCCTCCACCTTCGAGTCTAGAGCCCTGCGAATGTCATTGCCTAGCGCTATTCGCCAATTCTCCATTCTCCACTTTTATTCGGAGACCTTTGAATGTCATTGCCTAGCGCTGTTCATGCATCCTCGACCCAAAGAGTTCGGGGCTATGCTTCATGATTGCCTAAGTGTGGGCCCTCTAGTGCAATCCTCCATTCTCCACTTTTTTTCGGAGCCCCATGAATGTCATTGCCTAGCGATGTTCATGTGTCCTCCACCTTCGAGTTTGTAGCTATGCTTCATGATTGTCTAAGTGTGGACCCTCAAGTGCAATCCTCCATTCTCCACTTTGTTCGGAGCCCCATAAATGTCATTGCCTAGCGCTGTTCATGTGTCCTCCACCTTCGAGTCTAGAGCCCTGCGAATGTCATTGCCTAGCGCTATTAGCCAATTCTCCATTCTCCACTTTTATTCGGAGCCCTTTGAATGTCATTGCCTAGCGCTGTTCATGCATCCTCAACCGAAAGAGTTTGGGGCTATGCTTCATGATTGCCTAAGTGTGGACCCTCTAGTGCAATCATCCATTCTCCACTTTTTTCGGAGCCCCATGAATGTCATTGCCTAGCGCTGTTCATGTGTGCTCCACCTTCTAGTCTGGAGCCCCACGAATGTCATTGCCTAGCGTTGTTCGCCAATTCTACATTCTCCACTTTTGTTCGGAGCCCTTTGAATGTCATTGCCTAGCGCTGTTCATGCATCCTCGACCAAAAGAGTTGGGGGCTATGCTTCATGATTGCCTAAGTGTGGACCCTCTAGTGCAATCCTCCATTCTCCACTTTTTTTCGGAGCCCCATGAATGTCATTGCCTAGCGCTGTTCATGTGTCCTCCACCTTCGAGTCTAGAGCCCTGCGAATGTCATTGCCTAGCGCTATTCGCCAATTCTCCATTCTCCACTTTTATTCGGAGACCTTTGAATGTCATTGCCTAGCGCTGTTCATGCATCCTCGACCCAAAGAGTTCGGGGCTATGCTTCATGATTGCCTAAGTGTGGGCCCTCTAGTGCAATCCTCCATTCTCCACTTTTTTTCGGAGCCCCATGAATGTCATTGCCTAGCGATGTTCATGTGTCCTCCACCTTCGAGTTTGTAGCTATGCTTCATGATTGTCTAAGTGTGGACCCTCAAGTGCAATCCTCCATTCTCCACTTTGTTCGGAGCCCCATAAATGTCATTGCCTAGCGCTGTTCATGTGTCCTCCACCTTCGAGTCTAGAGCCCTGCGAATGTCATTGCCTAGCGCTATTAGCCAATTCTCCATTCTCCACTTTTATTCGGAGCCCTTTGAATGTCATTGCCTAGCGCTGTTCATGCATCCTCAACCGAAAGAGTTTGGGGCTATGCTTCATGATTGCCTAAGTGTGGACCCTCTAGTGCAATCATCCATTCTCCACTTTTTTCGGAGCCCCATGAATGTCATTGCCTAGCGCTGTTCATGTGTGCTCCACCTTCGAGTCTGGAGCCCCACGAATGTCATTGCCTAGCGTTGTTCGCCAATTCTCCATTCTCCACTTTTATTCGGAGCCCTTTGAATGTCATTGCCTAGAGCTATTCATGCATCCTCCACCCAAAGAGTTGGGGGCTATGCTTCATGATTGCCTAAGTGTGGACCCTCTAGTGCAATCCTCCATTCTCCACTTTTTTTCGGAGCCCCATGAATGTCGTTGCCTAGCGCTGTTCATGTGTCCTCCACCATCGAGTCTAGAGCCCTGCGAATGTCATTGTCTAGCGCTATTCGCCAATTCTCCATTCTCCACTTTTATTCGGAGCCCTTTGAATGTCATTGCCTAGAGCTATTCATGCATCCTCCACCCAAAGAGTTGGGGGCTATGCTTCATGATTGCCTAAGTGTGGACCCTCTAGTGCAATCCTCCATTCTCCACTTTTTTTCGGAGCCCCATGAATGTCATTGCCTAGTGCTATTCATGTGTGCTCCACTTTCGAGTTTTGAGCCCCACGAATGTCATTGCCTAGCGCTGTTCGCCAATTCTCCATTCTCCACTTTTATTCGGAGCCCTTTGAATGTCATTGCCTAGAGCTATTCATGCATCCTCCACCCAAAGAGTTGGGGGCTATGCTTCATGATTGCCTAAGTGTGGACCCTCTAGTGCAATCCTCCATTCTCCACTTTTTTCGGAGCCCCATGAATGTCATTGCCTAGCGTTGTTCATGTGTGCTCCCCCTTCGAGTCTGGAGCCCAGCGAATGTCATTGCCTAGCGCTGTTCGCCAATTCTCCAATCTCCAATTATATTCGGAGCCCCATAAATGTCATTGCCTAGCGCTGTTCATGTGTCCTCCACCTTCGAGTTTGTAGCTATGCTTCATGATTGCCTAAGTTTGGACCGTCTAGTGCAATCCTCCATTCTCCACTTTTTTTCGGAGCCCCATAAATGTCATTGCCTAGCGCTGTTCATGTGTCCTCCACCTTCGAGTCTAGAGCCCTGCGAATGTCATTGCCTAGCGCTATTCGCCAATTTTCCATTCTCCACTTTTATTCGGAGCCCTTTGAATGTCATTGCCTAGCGCTGTTCATGCATCCTCCACCCAAAGAGTTTGGGGCTATGCTTCATGATTGCCTAAGTGTGGACCCTCTAGTGCAATCCTCCATTCTCCACTTTTTTCGGAGCCCCATGAATGTCATTGCCTAGCGTTGTTCATGTGTGCTCCCCCTTCGAGTCTGGAGCCCAACGAATGTCATTGCCTAGCGCTGTTCGCCAATTCTCCATTCTCCAATTATATTCGGAGCCCCATGAATGTCATTGCCTAGCACTGTTCAATTGTCCTCCACCTTCAAGTTTGTAGCTATGCTTCATGATTGCCTAAGTTTGGACCCTCTTGTGCAATCCTCCATTCTCCACTTTTTTTCGGAGCCCCATAAATGTCATTGCCTAGCGCTGTTCATGTGTCGTCCACCTTCGAGTCTAGAGCCCTGCGAATGTCATTGCCTAGCGTTATTCGCCAATTCTCTATTCTCCACTTTTATTCGGAGCCCTTTGAATGTCATTGCCTAGCGTTGTTCATGCATCCTCCACCCAAAGAGTTTAGGGCTATGCTTCATGATTGCCTAAGTGTGGACCCTCTAGTGCAATCCTCCATTCTCCACTTTTTTCGGAGCCCCATGAATGTCATTGCCTAGCGCTGTTCATGTGTGCTCCACCTTCGAGTCTGGAGCCCCACGAATGTCATTGCTTAGCGCTGTTCGCCAATTCTCCATTCTCCACTTTTATTCGGAGCCCTTTGAATGTCATTGACTAGCGCTGTTCATGCATCCTCCACCCAAAGAGTTGGGGGCTATGCTTCATGAATCCCTAAGTGTGGACCCTTTAGTGCATTCCTCCATTCTCCACTTTTTTTCGGAGCCCCATGAATGTCACTGCCTAGCGCTGTTCATGTGTCCTCCACCTTCGAGTCTGGAGCCCCGCGAATGTCATTGCCTAGCGCTATTCACCAATTCTCCATTCTCCACTTTTATTCGGAGCCCCATGAATGTCATTTCCTAGCGCTGTTCATGCATCTTCCACCCAAAGAGTTTGGAGCTATGCTTCATGATTGCCTAAGTGTGGAGCCTCTAGTGCAATCCTCCATTCTCCACTTTTTTCGGAGCCCCATGAATGTCATTGCCTAGCGCTGTTCATGTGTCCTCCACCTTCTAGTCTGGAGCCCCACGAATGTCATTGCCTAGCGCTGTTGATGCATCCTCCACCCAAAGAGTTTGGAGCTATGCTTCATGATTGCCTAAGTGTGGACCCTCTAGTGCAATCCTCCATTCTCCACTTTTTTCGGAGCCCCATGAATGTCAATGCCTAGCGCTGTTCATGTGTCCTCCACCTTCGAGTGTCGAGCCCCGTGAATGTCATTGCCTAGCGCTGTTCGCCAATTCTCCATTCTCCACTTTTTTTTGGAGCCCCATGAATGTCATTGCCTAGCGCTGTTCATGCATCCTCCACCCAAAGAGTTTGGAGCTATGCTTCATGATTGCCTAATTGTGGACCCTCTAGTGCAATCCTCCATTCTCCACTTTTTCCAGAGCCCCATGAATGTCATTGCCTAGCGCTGTTCATGTGTCCTCTGTAGAAGCAAATGGCTTTGATGTTTTGATGATGATTTGATGCAAATGATGCAAATGATTCAAGAATACAAGCCACAACATCAAGATGATCACTAGTATTTTAGGAAGGGAATTGCTAATTGATTTAGCAAAAATTTTGGCCAAGTAATTTGAGTTAAAAAGTGTTTTTCAAGAGATTTACTCTCTGGTAATCGATTACCAGAGGATGTAATCGATTATCAGTGGCCAAAAATGGTTTACAACAGCTACTAAATATTTGAATTCAAATTTTAGACTGTGTAATCGATTACACCATATTGGTAATCGATTACCAGCAGTTATTAAACGTTTTAATTCAAATATTAAAGCCTGTAATCGATTACAAAAATATTGTAATCGATTACCAGAGGAGATTTTCAGAAAATAACTTTCAAGAATCACATCTATTCAAATGGTTTATGAATGGCCATAAAAGGTCTATTTATATGTGACTTGGAAACAAGAATTAAGAGAGAGTTTTTGATTGTCCAAAAAGTTTTATCCTCTCAAAAGACTAAGAGAGTTTTTCTAAATTGAAATGTCTTATGCTCTCAAAGATTCCTTGGTCAAACACTTGCATATTCAAATAAGGAATTGTGATTGATCTTCATTGTACAATCTGTCTCTTTCAAGAGAGATTTCTTCTTCTTTTCTTTTTACTTCTGAAAAGGGGTTAAGAGATCGAGGGTCTCTTGTTGTAAAGGATTCCTGAACACAAGGGAAGGGTTGTCCCTGTGTGATTCAGACTTTGTAAAGGATTTTACAAAGAGAGTGGAAAATCTCAAGTGGGTTGCTTGAGGACTGGACGTAGGCACAGGAAGTGACCAAACCAGTATAAATCAAGTTTGCATTTCTCTCTTCCCTTAAACTTCTTTTATTTATTACTATTTATCTTTTGCCTTTAAAGAAGTTTATTCTGAATTGTCTTTTGAGTAATTCATGTTAAGGGTGCATTGTTAATCTAAAAAGAGAGAGCGAAATTTTAAATTGGGGAATAGTTCTTGTTATCTTAATTCAACCCCCCCCCCCCTTCTTAAGATAACTGAGGCCATTTGTCTAACAAGTGGTATCAGAGCAGGATTCTTGTATAAAGTTTAAAAACTTCAAGAATAGATATGGCCTCATCCAACTTTCCATTTCTTGAGGGAAATTCTATTAATAGGCCTCTTATGTTCAATGGCGAGGGTTATCACTATTGGAAAACCCGAATGCAGATCCTTATTGAAGCCATAGATTTAAATATATGGGATGCCATTGAAGTTGGTCCTTTTATTCCTACAAAGGTAGTGGGAAATGCAATTATAGAAAAACCAAGAGAAGAATGGAATGATGATGAAAGAAGAAAGGTTCAATACAATTTAAAGGCCAAAAATATAATCACTTCTGCATTAGGCATGGATGAATTTTTTAGAGTCTCAAATTGTAAAAATGCAAAAGAAATGTGGGATACATTGCAAGTAACCTATGAAGGCACAACTGATGTCAAGAGATCTAGAATAAACACTCTCACACATGAATATGAACTGTTCAAAATGTTTCAATATGAGACCATAGAAGATATGCAAAAGAGATTTACTCATATAGTTAATCATCTTGCATCATTGGGAAAAATATTTCCTAATGAAGATCTTATTAACAAAGTGTTGAGATGTTTAAGCAGGCAATGGCAACCAAAAGTAACAGCAATTGCAGAATCAAGAGATCCCACTAATATGTCTCTTGCCACTCTCTTTGGAAAACTTCAAGAACATGAAATGGAACTTATGAGACTCCATCAACATGAAGAGAATGATATAAAGAGAAAAAGAATAGCATTCAGAGCCTCATCATCTTTTATTCAAGAAGAAAGTGACAAAGAGGACTTGACTGAAACAGAAGAAGATGATGATGATTTCAGACTCTTTGTGAAAAGGTTCAATAAATTTCTGAGAAACAAAAGAAATAAAAGAAAATCAAACATCAATACAAAGAAGAAAGAAGAAGACTCCTCCTTAGCCCCATCATGCTATGAAAGTAATCAACCTTGGCACATGAGATCCGATTATCTTGTCTTTGAAAGAAGAATTGAAAAATCCGACAAGAGGAATCTCAAAGAAAAGAAAGAAAAGAAAGCATAGATCACTTGGGAAGAAAAAAAAAATTCTTCAAGTGATTCAGAAAAATAAAATCATAAATCTGGGTATCATGATGAAAGACTATGAAAACGGAGAAGAGCAAAAGCGATACATTGATAACAATTTCTCCAAACACATGGCATACATCAAAGTTTATTCAGCAAACAAAGGCCACTTGATCAATAAGTCCAACAAGTAATATCAAATGATACCAACATGTCACTTGTCTTTGATTGATTACTTTGATGATCTTTGATTGATTACTTTGATGATTTTTGTTAACTTTTGAATGAGTTTTTGATGTTTGTTTACTCCTTAAATGTTTGATTTTCATTAATATTTTTTTATTTTATAGTTATGTAGAAAAACCTAAAAATTATCCTGTCATAGGAACAAAATGGGTTTTTAGAAATAAATTAGATGAACATGGCATAGTAAGAAACAAAACAGTGTTGCTTTATCCACTGCTGAAGCGGAATATATCTCTGTCGGCAGTTGTTGTGCACAGATTTTATGGATGAAGCAACAATTATCTGACTATGGTATCCTTCTTGATCGCATACCTACTAGGTGTGATAATACTAGTGCCATAAATCTATCCAAAAGCCCTATACAACATTCTAGAATGAAACATAAAGAAATTAGGCACCATTTTCTAAAAACCATGTTCTAAAGGGAGATTGTTTGCTAGAGTTTGTTGATACAAAGAATCAGCTTGCTGATATCTTTACAAAACCTCTCCCAAAGGATATATTCTTTTCAATAAGAAGAGAATTAGGCCTTTTAGACCTTAGTGATTTGGATAGGTAAAGTTTGTTGATTGTCTTTGATTATGTTTTGATGATTGCTTTTGTTTGATTGTGTTTAATTGTAAGTATTTGATTATATTTGATTGGTGTGTGTTAATTGTTTGATTAATACTTGTTTGAATGAATTAAATACATATTAGTGATGATGATTGATAGTGTTAGATGTATTTAGCATAAACATAGGTTATTTTAGAGGAACTAGTCTAGTTTATGGTCTGGTAATCGATTACCATCTAGTGTAATCGATTACACAAGAACAGGCAGCCTGTAATCGATTACAACATCCTGTAATCAATTACCAGAAGGCTTATTACTCTTGTAATCGATTACCAAGCCTTGTAATCGATTACAACTCGTCCTCGTCTATAAATACTCACGAAATCAGAGTTGTTGCGCAGCCAAGGCTTTCCCTCACGCGTCCTCCATACCTAAATCTTCCAACCTTCGTATCTCACTCAATTCTTCACCAAATCACGTCCCGTAAAGCCCAATCTTCCTCTTTTTCACTCCTCTTTCACTTCCACCGATTAAAATCTACTAAAAATTTATCAAATGGCAGAGCCATCGAAGAAGAGAAAGGGATCATCCTCCACCGCCGCTGCTACTGCCCATCGCCGCCATGGACCATCCGAAGCACCCACAGCACCTATTCATCCCTCTTTATCATCTCCAAGATCATCCACATTGTTTTCATTCGTTGATCAACGTCTACGGTACCTTTCTCAATTTTCTTCTAGGATCGTCTTAGACCCTAAGTACCTAGACGTAGAGTTCTTTAATGATGAAACGTTTGATTGCTATCAAGTGTTTCAAAATTCTGGCCTTGTTGATTTCATGTCATTAAAATTGCCACATTATCCTGAACTTGAATAGGTCTTCTACTGCAATTTAAAAATTCAGGATGGCATTATTACCTCTGAGGTGCATGGTATTCCTATGGTCATTGATCAGTCATTATTCTTTTCTTTAACTCATTTACCCAGTCAAGGTGCACCTTTTGAGGGCACCATTGTTGATGACTGGAAGTTTGATTATTCTAGTCATGATGCTCGCCGTATAGTCTGAAATGACCAGGCTGAAATGACCGGTAGATTGCTGGCCGGGTCATTCACATTTGATAATCGCATCATGCACTATATAATTGTTAGAATTTTGCTTCCTCGCTCTTCAAATTTCGCACAAGCCTCTGAGGAGGATTTGATTCTTATGTGGGCTTTTCTCACCGGTCGTCAGATCGACTGGGCCCATTTGGTTCGGTATCGCATGCATAAGGCATTACAGGCCAATGCACCTCTACCTTATCCACATTTAATAACTTTATTTCTGCATCATTTTCAAATTCCGCTTGATGATGAGCCATTTGTTCAAGTCAAGCGTTCCTTTGCTATTGGTGCTGGTGCTGTGACTTCCTTTGGTTACTGTAAGGATCGGAATGGTCAATGGCTGAAGAAAGACGCACTCCCTCCTCAAGATGAGCGTACTCCTTCACCTCCTCCTCAGCGTGAAGATTCAGCACTCCTGAATGAAGTCCTTACCGAATTAAGAGGTCTTCGTTCTTATGTTGGTGAACATTTCGACTCATTGGATACACGCTTTGCCGGCATGGATATTCGCCTCACACAAGTTGAAGAAGATGTCTCCTTCATCCGTAGTTGCTTTGATCCACCACCACCGCCTCCATCATCCTTTTAGATTAATTGTTATTATTATTATGACTGAGTCTTATTAGTAATTAAGTATTCTTAGTACTTTGTTTTATCACCGTGTATTTGGCTTTTTGTTGCTCTAAGTTATCGTACTCTTGCATTATTATTATATTTCAGGACTTTGCTTTGGTTGGTTATAACAATGTGTGGATTTATTTTGGTTTCATGTTTGGCTATGTTTGGATTTTGTTTGTATTGCTTAGTTCTTTTTGATGTTGCCAAAGGGGGAGAGAACTTGAGAGAGCTTGGGTTAGAAATCAATTAGAATTAAGTAAAATTAGGCATACATGCCAAAAGATAGGGGGAGTAAGGGTTGTGTGAACGTGCTATCATATTGTATATAGCTTGTCTTGATTTCAGGGATTGTCATCATCAAAAAGGGGGAGATTGTAGAAGGAGATTGTAGAAGATCTTTGGTGTTTTGATGATGATCAAAAAGCTTAGAAATCAAGTGATAAAAGTTAGAAATCCAGTGATCATCAATTCCAAAACATAGGGGGAGTAAACGCAAATTTTATATATATACATTCTTTGCTTGAATCTTGATTTCAGGACTTATATTGTCATCATCAAAAAGGGAGAGATTGTAGAAGCAAATGACTTTGATGTTTTGATCATGATCATGATGATTTGATGCAAATGATGCAAATGATTCAAGAATACAAGCCACAACATCAAGATGATCACTAGTATTTTAGGAAGGGAATTCCTAATTGATTTAGCAAAAATTTTGGCCAAGTAATTTGAGTTAAAAAGTGTTTTTCAAGAGATTTACTCTCTGGTAATCGATTACCAGAGGATGTAATCGATTATCAGTGGCCAAAAATGGTTTACAACAGCTACTAAATATTTGAATTCAAATTTTAGACTGTGTAATCGATTACACCATATTGGTAATCGATTACCAGCAGTTATTAAACGTTTTAATTCAAATATTAAAGCCTGTAATCGATTACAAAAATATTGTAATCGATTACCAGAGGAGATTTTCAGAAAATAACTTTCAAGAATCACATCTATTCAAATGGTTTATGAATGGCCATAAAAGGTCTATTTATATGTGACTTGGAAACAAGAATTAAGAGAGAGTTTTTGATTGTCCAAAAAGTTTTATCCTCTCAAAAGACTAAGAGAGTTTTTCTAAATTGAAATGTCTTATGCTCTCAAAGATTCCTTGGTCAAACACTTGCATATTCAAATAAGGAATTGTGATTGATCTTCATTGTACAATCTGTCTCTTTCAAGAGAGATTTCTTCTTCTTTTCTTTTTACTTCTGAAAAGGGGTTAAGAGATCGAGGGTCTCTTGTTGTAAAGGATTCCTGAACACAAGGGAAGGGTTGTCCCTGTGTGATTCAGACTTTGTAAAGGATTTTACAAAGAGAGTGGAAAATCTCAAGTGGGTTGCTTGAGGACTGGACGTAGGCACAGGAAGTGACCAAACCAGTATAAATCAAGTTTGCATTTCTCTCTTCCCTTAAACTTCTTTTATTTATTGCTATTTATCTTTTTCCTTTAAAGAAGTTTATTCTGAATTGTCTTTTGAGTAATTCATGTTAAGGGTGCATTGTTAATCTAAAAAGAGAGAGCGAAATTTTAAATTGGGGAATAGTTCTTGTTATCTTAATTCAACCCCCCCCCCCTTCTTAAGATAACTGAGGCCATTTGTCTAACATCCTCCACCTTCGAGTCTGGAGCCCCGCGAATGTCATTGCCTAGTGCTGTTCGCCAATTCTCCATTCTCCACTTTTATTCGGAGCCCCATGAATGTCATTGCCTAGCGTTGTTCATTCATCCTCCACCCAAAGAGTTTGGAGCTATGCTTCATGATTGCCTAAGTGTGGACCCTCTAGTGCAATCCTCCATTCTCCACTTTTTTCGGAGCCCCATGAATGTCATTGCCTAGCGCTGTTCATGTGTCCTCCACCTTCAAGTCTGGAGCCCCGCGAATGTAATTGCCTAGCACTGTTCGCCAATTCTCCATTCTCCACTTTTATTCGGAGTCCCATGAATGTCATTGCCTAGCGTTGTTCATGTGTCCTCCACCTTCGAGTTTGGAGCTATGCTTCATGATTGCCTAAGTGTGGACCCTCTAGTGCAATCCTCCATTCTCCACTTTTTTCGGAGCCCATGAATGTCATTGCCTAACGTTGTTTATGTGTCCTCCACCTTCGAGTCTGGAGCCCCGCGAATGTCATTGCCTAGCGCTGTTCGCCAATTCTCCATTCTCCACTTTTATTCGGAGCCCCATGAATGTCATTGCCTAGCGCTGTTCATGTGTCCTCCGTCATCAAGCGCGGAGCCTCTGGTGACTGGGAAATATGTTTTTCTGTTATTTTCCGGATAGGTTCCTTCTCCAAACATGTGTATATGTGTATATGTATATTATATTCATTGTTCTTGTTGTTGTTTCTATTTTGTTTTGTGTTGTACAGCAAAAAAGAAGGAGTAGAGATGAGAATCGTCATCACGGAAAGGGAAGGACGGACGAAATCAGTGTCTTATCTTTGCTTTCCTCTTATCTCCGATGAGAGGTAAGTAAAGAGGGGCAACTGTCATACCCTAATTTCGTCCGGGGATTATTATTTGATGATATACAACCTTTGATTGGCCGCCTCGAGATACTTGGCACCCTTTTTTGCACAATATGTGAAGTCCCGAGACATGCCAAAAATCAAAAGGAAGCAGGCTTACGCGATCCGTGAAAATTCTGTAATGTGACGGAAATCGAAAGGAGGTGTTTTTCGCAATCCGTGAGTTTTCCTAACTTCTTCGAAAGCTAAAAAAGAGTAAATACATAATCCGTGAAGATTCGTAACCTTGCAGAAGGAAAATAAGTATCGTTACGAAATTCGTAATGTTTCGTAACGTTACGGAAAAAGAATTACCAAAAAAAGGTAAAGGGGGTGTATTTAGTAAAATGGGGGGTGCAAATAGTAATTTTCGAATCTGGGCCCTTCTAGAGGTTTCTGGGCAATTTCTTGCTTAAGGTTGAAGCAACTTAGCTCGCCTGGGCGAGATAGGTGGCCACCACACCCCCCGTTTTGTTGAAAAATGGGATTCCGGGGCTTCCAGGACACCCGTAATGCTTTCGTAAAATTCCCATAACCCTATATAAGAATATTTAACTTAATACGGGTGAGAGGGAAGAGAAAAAAAAGAAGAAAATCAAGTCATGTATGCTTCCGTAAGGCTTCCGTAACTTTTCCGTAAATTACGAAAGAAGGGGGTGAACTTATCAAAATTGGGGGGTGCAAATAGCAATTTCAAAATTTTGAATTAGGCCTTCCAAAATGTTTTTTTGAAGCTGCATTGCTTCTGGAGGAAGCAACCCAGCTCGCCTGGGCGAGCTGGGCGGCAACCTCCTCCCCCTTTTTCCTATAAATAGGCTGAAGGGGGCTGTTCTAAGGATCCAGAATGCCCCTGGTGAGGTATTTCATCTGTTTTGGGTGAAAAAAATTGTTTCTGTGAAGGAAATCCAAGCCGAGGCGCTTCCGTAACATTTTCGTGAGTAATTACGCGAAGATTCTCGACCGTTCTTCAACATTCATCGTTCGTTCTTCGTTTTCTTCAGTCTTCAACGGGTAAGTACCTCAAGCCGAGCTTTTCAATTCATTCTATGTACCCGTGGTGGTCCACATTTTGTTTCATGTATTTTTATTCTCGTTTTCATTCGCTTTCTATACCCCCTTTTGACGTGCTTCAGTCATTTGTTTATGTTGTTTCTCGCCTAATCTAAAAATAAAATAAATTTTCACCGATCATTTGAATTGTATCATCCGTTAATTTCTGTTAAAAAGAATTCCGACCGTTCGGTCGTGCCGTAACAACGTTGGAAATCAAAAAGAGGTAAAATAATAATATAATAATCAAAAAATACCTTTTAGTAAAATAAAGCGAAAAATCAATCGGACGTTTTCTCTTTGGGATTTCTCATTCTTAATTGAATTGACTAATAACTAAAGTGAAACTAAGGCTAAAATCAACTCGCCCAGTCAAGCTCGTCCACAAAAAATAGGTTTTGAAAGTTTATCATTTCAGTTTCTTACCAAGTAAAATGGATCATTTTTAAGGTCCAAGGCCTTAAAATGATAACCTTTCAAGTAAAAAGAATCACTTGATTCACGCATAAGGAAGAACTACGTAGGTCTGATTTCCTCTTTGATGGAGGGTACGTAGGAGCAAGAGCCCCGCTTTTTTCGACCTCAAAAAATAAAAAAGAAATAAAGTTAAGGTAACACAATTTCCACAATTCTAAAAAATAGGTTGTTGTCCTTTGAGACAAATGTGAGAGGTGCTAATACCTTCCTCAAGCGTAAATCCAACTCCCGAACTTAGAATTTTCATTTTGACTGGTTTGCTTCGGTTTTTCCGACGTTTTCCACAAATAAACGTTGGTGGCGACTCCACACATCTTTCCTCCTTTGGAAAGCGCACCCATGAGCCTCGCCTCGCTCACCCGCAAAAGGGCATGTTGCGACAAAAGGTATAAGACCTAGGTTCTGAAAGGCTTGAATGCAATCAAAAGTTTCAGCAGAAAAGAAATCAATATCAATAAACTTAGGGTCGATAATGGAACGAGATGAGAAGAGATTTGAATATCGTTTCTGCTGTTCTTCGGAAGAAAACAATGTGGAAGAGGATAATAAGGGTGGAATTGGTGTTGTGGATGCGTTAGTGGATCCGGAACGATGAGCTCTTGAAGCCGAAGCGGAGGCTGATGAACCCTTACGTTTCTTTGACGATTGTCGCAACCTACCCTTCGGCGGGAGGGCGACGCGTGACTCGCGGGATGCGTGTTCCACGAAAGGAATACGCGCGGAGTCGCCACCAACGTTTATTTGAGGAAAACGTCGGAAAAACCAGAAAAGACGCGATCTACGAACTTTTAAGTGAAAGGTTCGGGAGTTGTATTTACGCACGGGGAAGGTATTAGCACCCCACACGTCCGCCCCAAGGGACGGCAGCCTTTAATCGAATGTGCAAACATGACTTTGATTTTTTATGTTCCCTTTTTATGTCTCTATATCCTTTATACCCTTTTTATATTTTCTCTTTTTGTGGTCGACAAGGGTGTTTCCCTTTGCTCCTACGTATTCCTCAATTTGGGATGAGAAAATCAGACCTACGTAGTTCTTTCTTATCAAGTGATTCTTTTTTACCTTAAGAGGTGATCATTTTAAGGCGTTGGGCCTTAAAAATGATCCATTTTACTTAGTGAGAAATTGAGATGACAAACTTCAAAAGCCTATTTTTGTGGACGAGCTTGACTAGGCGAATTGATTTTAGCCTTTAGTTTCACTTTAGTTATTAATCAATTCGATTAAGAATGAGAAATCCCAAAGAGAAAACGTCCGATTGATTTTCCGCTTTATTTTACTAAAAGATGTCTTTTTGATTATTATATTATTTTTTACCTCTTTTTGATTTCCAACGTGGTTACGGCACGACCGAACGGTCGGAATTTATTTTGACCGAAGTTAATGGATAATACAATTCAAACGTTCGGTGGAAATTTATTTTATTTTTAAGTTAAGCGAGAAATGACTTAAGTAAAATGGCTTAAGCACGTCAACAAGGGGTATAAAAAGTAAACAAAACGAGAATAAAAATGCACGAAACACAATGTGGACCACTACGGGTACATAGAATGAATCGAAAAGCTTGGTTCGAGGTACTTACCCGTTGAAGATCGAAGAACGATGAAGAACGAATGAAGAACGTCGAAGAACGGTTGAAACCTTTGCGAGATTCCTCGGCTTATATTTTCTTCACGGAAACAATTTTTCCAAGCAAATTCGAAAGAGAGAGAAGTGCCTAAGGGGCTGAACCAGAGAGAAGTGCCTAAGGGGCTGAACCCCTTCCTTCTTCACTTCCTCCCCTATTTATAGCAAAATAGGGGAGGTGGTTGCCGCCCAGCTCGCCCAGGCGAGCAGGGTTGCTTCCTCCAGAAGCAACCGCCTTCTGGAGGAATATTCTGGAGGGCCCAAGTGGGCCTAGGTGCTATTTGCACCCCCATTTTTACTAAGTACACCCCCCTCTGCTGTTTTTTGGTAATTCTTTTTTCGTAAAGTTACGGAAACTTACGAATTTCGTAACGATACTTGTTTTCTTTCCGTAATGTTACGGAACCTTGCGGATTACATAATCATCCCCTTTTTGACTTACGGAATGTTACGGAACCTCACTTAATTATGCAACGATGCTTCCATTTGATTTCCGGTGTGTCACGGAAATTTACGAATTGTGCATCAATATTTTTTGGTTTTTCGGCATGTCCTGGAATTTCACAAATTGCCTAATGATGGGTACCAAGCACCTCACAAGGACCAAAGAAAGGTCGCATGTCATCAAGCAAAGGTCCCCGGACGAAATTAGGGTATGACAGTTGCCCCTCTTTACTTGTCTTTTATTGGAGATAAAAGGAAAGTAAAGATAAGACACTAATTTTGTTCCTCTCGGTTGACGAGAGTCGCGGGTGACCATGACTTGTCGTTCCTAGAATTTCACAAATTGCCTAATGATGGATGCCAAGCACCTCACAAGGACCAAAGAATGGTCGCATGTCATCAAGCAAAGGTCCCGGACGAAAATTAGTGTATGACACTAATTTCGCTCCTCTCGGTTGACGAGAGTCGCGGGCGACCATGAAATTTCCGCATGTAAATGACTTGTTGTTCCCGGAGGAACAGAAGGTGCAGAAGACTGTGTCAGCCTCTGCATGCTATCAAGCGTTCTGTCTTACAGATAGCAAAAGAATGTTTATACGGATAACCACTCGGGTATTTCCGCGTATCATCGGGCCCGCCGCCTCTGGATGATACAAGGGTGCAGAATGACCAAACTTGGTCTCTGCTTGTCATCGGGCCCGCCGCCTCTGGATGACAAAAGGGTGCGGATAACCGTAAGGTATCTCCGCGTATCATCGGGCCCGCCGCCTCTGGATGATACAAGGGTGCAGAATGACCAAACTTGGTCTCTGCTTGTCATCGGGCCCGCCGCCTCTGGATGACAAAAGGGTGCGGATAACCGTAAGGTATCTCCGCGTATCATCGGGCCCGCCGCCTCTGGATGATACAAGGGTGCAGAATGACCAAACTTGGTCTCTGCTTGTCATCGGGCCCGCCGCCTCTGTATGACAAAAGGGTGCGGATAACCGTAAGGTATCTCCGCGTATCATCGGGCCGCCGCCTCTGGATGATACAAGGGTGCAGAATGACCAAACTTGGTCTCTGCTTGTCATCGGGCCCGCCGCCTCTGGATGACAAAAGGGTGCGGATAACCGTAAGGTATCTCCGCGTATCATCGGGCCCGCCGCCTCTGGATGATACAAGGGTGCATGTCACATGACCTCAGGGTCAGTATGACAAAGATTATGGGGCGGCCGACAAAAGCAAGGCTCTTGCTCCTACGTATCCTCCAATGAGGAATTCAGACCTACGTAGTTCTTGATAACTTGTGAGACTTGAAAAGTCTCCATCGGAAAATGCTGACATCTCCGGAAAGGGCGCAGATGACCATATTGGTCTCTGCTCGTGAATCACACTTGGGGTCACTGAATGACGAGGTGCGGATAACCGTAAGGTGTCTCCGCGGGCTACCAGCTCTTGAGTCATGGCAACAAAAGGCGGTGTGGTCGACAAAAGCGAGGCTCTTGCTCCTACGTATCCTCCAATGAGGAACTCAGACCTACGTAGTTCTGGATAACTTGTGAGACTTGAAAAAGTCTCGGTGTTTTCTCCGCTAAAATGCAAACATGCTTTAGCAAAGAGACAAATATTCCAACTGATTTAGAGCAGCATATGCTTTTTTGAGTGAAAAACAATGCGTCTACCGGGGAAGGAGAGTCTGCTGATGAAATCTCCCATAACCATAAATGAGATTTTGGATGTTAGCATTTTGCTTCTAAATGACCATTTAGAGGAAACACTGGGTTCGACAAAAATAGAAGAAAATCACTCAAAGTGTATCAATCTCGCACAGGTAAGTGTTTCATCCTAATTCCGAACCATAGATATGTCATGACTTGGCTTTGCAAATTATTTCCTATCAAATCAAAAATTACACGCGTGATCATGGATCAATAGGGCTTCCCTTGGGAATGGGTTCTTTTGGTGGTTTCTTCTTTCGGCTTTTGTGTGTTTTTGGCTTTTGATTCTTCTGGCTTTTTTCTTTTTCTGTTTTTGTTTAGTGCGAGGCGAGAAAAAAAGTCGCTAGCGCACGGGATTTTGGTTGGTAATCAAAGGGAGAAGACTATTTTAGGTCGTGGTTCCCTTTTCTTCTTTTTTCGTTCATTTGGTGACAATTCTGTATTGTTCAGATATTGTCTGGTCAAAAGACCTTTCTGCACATTTCTTCTAGTTTCTTTGATCAAGAACTTTCTTTCCTTCCTTTTTTACTTTCTCCCATTCTTTGGTTGGGAATTTTCTTTCTTTTTCTTTTGCTTTCTCCCACTCTTTGATTTGGGAATTTCCTTTCTTTTCTTTTTTTGCTTTCTCTTTGATTGGAAATTTTCCTTCTCTTCCTTTTTGCTTCCGAGGGTAAGGATTATGGTGAGTCAGGATTTTGGCTCAAGGTTTGTAGAATGGCTAGACATGATACATGTCGGGGTTTGGTTTGGCTCAAGGATAAAAGGGATGCCTCACATTATTTCCATGACACAAATGCAAAAATGATGATTTGGAAACTTTATGCAAAACTGGTCATGCATGCACCTATGCGGACACTCAAATGTCAAATTTTTATGGTCATGTGATGCTAGGGCTCAGGATTCATTTCCTCTATTTTAATCAACCCAATGTTTCCAAAATATGTTCTTTTATCAATTTGTGCATTCATCCGAGTCCATTTCGGGCGTCCGGGGAAATTTCACAGCATTCACCCTTCAGGTGTAGACACATTTTCCAAAAATTGGTTATGATCAATGAATTTTTTCAAAGAAAAGTTGGAAATCGTCTCTTTTCAAAAGCATGTCGTTTTTTAGCTAGACAACTTATTTTCTCTTTTTCCACCTTTTTCCTTACTTGCCTTCTTCTTTTTTCTTATTTGCTCTCTTTTTCTTTACTTGCCCTCTTCTTTCCCTTTTGTTCTCTTTTCCATTTCATTTTCTTTTCTTTTCTATTTTTATTTTTATCATGATTTTTTTGTTTATTTTACATATATACTTTTGGACGATGTTCCTAAACGAAGAACTCTACACGGTTCCAGAATTTCAAACATCATCGATAGTAATGATATATAAATACTAACGCACCAATCTAAACAAAAATGTATGCGCTGTACAAATGACAATCAAAACAACAAAAACAAACATTAGCCTCTCAAGTCAAAACAATAACATAGAATAAAAATGACAAAAGAAATATGAAAGAAAACATGAATCTGGGGATCTCCCAGTCACGTGTCTCCACTCCCTCCCAAGAAGTCAAGCAAATCGGCCATCTCCTCATCCTCGTGGGCTTCTTCTCCATCGCCGGGAGCTTCTGGGGGTGCCTCTCCTGCTTGGGCCTCGGGCCAATCTCCGGGCCATGCTACCTCTGCCCTGAACTGGTCTGGAGTAGGGCATGAAAAAGAAGCGAAGCCCTGGCTCTGCATGCTAAGGCTCATCTGGTACAGACAGTCATGGGTCCGTACATGTGCTCAGTGGTTGGCCGCCTGCTGGCGAACCAAATGCCGTAAATACTACTCTATGTCAAATGCCCCAGCCTGGTCAGCCTGATGAGGTGGTGGTGGCGCGCCTGCGGCCTGTGGAGCATCACCCTGAGCCTGTCTCTGGGTACAGTACTTCTCAATAAAAGCCCGGGTGATGGGCGGCCGAATCACCTTGGTAGGTGCAACGGGGACTCCGAACGACCGGCAGAGTCCTGTGATCAGTGCGGGGAATCCCAGGGCCCTGTTGGACTTATCTGGGTCCAAAGGGTGCCTAGTGGGCGCCATACCTGCAAAAATATATATGGCATCAGCGATCAACTGAGCCACATGGATGCTCATCCGTGTCAGGATGGCGTACACCAGCTGGCACTTAGGCATGGGGAGGTCGGAATTATGATCGGTGGGCAGGATGTTGCTGAGGAGCAACGTCATCCATATCTGGGTCAGGGTGGTCATATTGGTGCGCATGATTCGCACTCGCCTCCCTGCAGCAGTCCAGGCAAAATCCTGCCCCGGTATACATAGCAGCTGGGCGATGGCCTCTTCATCGAACCCATCAGACCGGTTCCTCCTCTGGCCATACTCGCATTCCTGGCCCTCTTCCAATACCATCGGATATCCCAGGAGCTGGCTGATAGCGTCGGCATCGAACGGGATCCACTGACCCCTAACCCAGGATCTCATGTCACGCACGCCCTCCTTTGTTGGCCAAGCATTGGCATAAAACTCAAGGACTATTTCTGGATCAAACTTGGCCATGGGAGTAACCAGTGGTGCCCACCGCCGGCGCCCTATTTCCTCCTGGAAATCAGTATACTCGTCGTCCCTGAGCTGGACGCGTCGCTCCCGGAGAAACGACCATCCCTTGATGGCTTCGAAGCGCTGCTGGTGTACAACGCTCCTAAAGCGGTGACTGTCGTACTCCGGGGCGGAACTAGTTCCTTCGGCCGCCTTGTCCTTCCTGGACCTCTTTGAGGCAAGCTTCCACGGGGCCATTCCTGCGAAGGCAAACATTTGGAAAGTTAGTTTTACTAGTGGGACATTACTCTTAAAGCAAAAATGGCATATAACCTCCTCCCATAAATACAAACATCAATGTAAATTTAGAGCAAGCTTATGCGCATATTTCCTTACAAACGTTCTCTTGCACAAGACATTCTATTAACCGAAAAAAATGCACCCATATACAATCAAGGCAGCTTCGTTACCTAGATTATTTACACGTACTTCCAAGGTGTATTTGTTACTTACATCACACACATCTCCTTGGCTAAATTCACATACATGCATACTCAAAGCATTTTGGGGTACCAAAAATTGCATATGTGCACATCTTGGTATTTCTAATACCTATACATACACAAACTTCATGATGAATCTTGACTATCTACACAATAAGGTGCTACATTTCATGCTCTTTTCAAGTTTTTGCTACCTAAAGCCGCATGCAAATTCAAGTATATTTTCCTTTGCTGACTAAAATTGTATTCAAATTAAAAGGTATACATTTTTTTGGTAATGTGTCTTCTTTACATAACATGCAACATATTTATGTATATTTTTTTGTGAGACATTTTGACTACCAAAAATTATATGTACATACATCCAAGTATTTTGCTATCATACCCAAAGTGTAAATTGCCAAAGGTATTTTGCTACCTATTCTAAACCTACACATTTATGATGAGCAAAATTCCTAACCATCTAGGCATAGGGAAAATATTGTAGCGTGGCCCATAGCTGATTGCTGGCCAAAAAAGGGTAGCTTTACCCAATATGCACCTCCTTTTGTGCTCTTTTTGCATAAAACCAGTTTCTAGGACTAGGATATATGTGGGGCAATTACTCTAGCCTTTTTCGGGAATGAATACATATTCCAAAAAAATAGAAAATATGCGCAAACCAAAATACCCCATGGGTTATCTCCTTACAAAAGTCACGCGCTAATGCCATTGAGGCATTTCACCGAACACTTGGTGGGCGCGCGTTTAGGCATCAATAGCAAGAGAACGGGGACAATGTGGCATGTCCTATTGTTTCAAAATGCATTATAGGCCTAGGGCCATCTCATACCAACCCCTAATTCAACCTAATCAAGCAAGAAAACAAATCAAAATTGCCCCATATATTTGAGCACACTCCCACAATTTAGAGCACAAAAAGGAGATCAAAATACACCAATGAAAAGCTAGAAAGCTTAGGGATGGAATACTTACTTGTTGGTGATGAACAAAAGCGCAAAACGGAATCAAAAAATGCGAAAAAGGATGACCCTAGGGCTGCAAATTCGTCAATCCCGTGGGTATGGCTTTTGAAAGGGGGGAAAAGAAGTTTTTGAATGTAAAAGTGCCCCCCCTTTCGTCATTTTTATAATTTGGTGCAGGGGTGGCTCGCCCAGGCGAGCCTAGCTCGCCCAGGCGAGCTAACCTGCACTTTTTTTTTTTTTTTTTTTTTTTTTTGAGGGGAACATTAACCATGTCCCCTCCCTTCCCATGGATTAGCATTTTGCCTAACTTGAACTTACTTAGGTTAGAATTAGGCGTTGATTACTTATCTTATTATTACTCTTTTCCTTTTTAAAACAAACAAATAGCAACAGAAAGCTGCAAAATACAAAGGATACGGGGCTGCCTTGCAGCGACATTCCCTGCTTGTTTCGCACAGAGAAGGGCAACGATCGGTCGGTCGTGACCCCATCCCCGCTTGCGTTCATCCTTAAGTACCTGCAAGTAATAAACAACCAGGTATGGCCACTCTTGACCGCATCATTACCCTACCTTGATTGATTTCTGCCGTTCATGTTTTGTCTCCACTCCGGAAGGTAGCCCAAGGTGATCCTGCCCCTGTTTTACATGCGTATGCGTATGCGTATGCATGAATGTTTTCAAACGCAGAAAATTTAGGGAAAGTTGGTTCAAGTTCAATTCTAATTAAGCGCTTGGGGGATCCCATGAACTGAGCGGAAGGGCTCAGGCGATCACAAATTAACGCAAGGTGTGAAACTAACGTGAGGACTAAAAGCCTCGAATCCACATTCATTTCTTTGAAAGATTGTAACGAGAGATACAACAGACAGGAAATCCCTGGGGGAAATCCAGAAAACGCATAAAGATAAAGAACATGCAGCGACATCCTTAATTGCCCCAGCTTCTAAGCATAATATTGTTTGACGACATCAGAGTTCACGGGTGAAGGTAGCTCTTCGCCATCCATGTTTGTAAGCACCAGGGCTCCTCCGGAAAAAGCCCTCTTCACAACAAAAGGCCCTTCGTAGTTTGGGGCCCATTTCCCTCGATGGTCCTTGACAGCATGGGACATTTTCTTTAGCACAAGGTCACCCTCATGGAACTTGCGTAAGCGTACTTTCTTGTCGAATGCACTCTTCATTCTTTGCTGGTATAAGCGCCCATGACTCATTGCCGTTAAGCGCTTACCCTCAATGAGGTTGAGCTGATCGTAGCGTGTTTGAGCCCACTCTGATTCCTTTAATCCGGATTCTGCCAAGATCCTTAATGACGGGACTTCTACCTCGAACGGTAACACCGCCTCCATCCCATATACCAATGAGAACGGCGTTGCCCCAGTTGACGTTCGCACTGAAGTCCGGTAACCGTGTAACGCGAATGGGAGCATCTCGTGCCAATCCTTGTATGACACGGTCATCTTTTGGATAATCTTTTTTATATTCTTATTGGCTGCTTCCACGGCTCCATTCATCTTTGGCCGGTAGGGTGTGGAATTGTGATGCTGGATTTTAAACTCCTCGCACATTTCCCCCATCATCTTGTTATTCAGGTTGGTGCCGTTGTCCGTGATAATCTTCCTTGGCAAACCATATCGGCAGATGATCTCCTTCTTAATGAACCTGACCACCACATTCCTCGTGACATTGGTATATGAAGCCGCCTCGACCCACTTGGTGAAATAATCTATTGCTACGAGGATGAAGCGATGACCATTCGAGGCCTTGGGCTCAATGGCCCCGATGACATCTATTCCCCACATGGAGAAAGGCCAAGGGGCGGACATGACATTCAGAGGATGCGGTGGGGCATTGACATTATCCGCGAATGCTTGACATTTGTGGCACTTCCTCACATGGACACAACAATCACTTTCCATGGTAAGCCAGTAATAACCTGCTCTTAAGATCTTCCTGGCCATAGCATGCCCGTTGGCGTGTGTTCCAAACGAGCCCTCATGGACTTCCTCGATCATGTGATTTGCCTCCTTGGCATCCACACATCGCAGGAGTGTCACGTCGTGATTCCTCTTATACAGTGTGCCTCCGCTCATGAAGAAACTGGCTGCCAACCTCCTCAATGTCCTTTTATCGTTGTCGACAATCTCTGGCGGGTATTCTTTGCTTACGACATATTGCTTGATGTCGTAATACCAAGGCTTTCCGTCCCGTTCCTCTTCCACTTGGCAACAATGTGCGGGTTTGCCACGACACTGAAATTCAATGTAGGGTAGGTCCCCGTGTGGTGTTAGCTGGAACATAGATGCCAACGTAGCAAGTGCATCCGCCATTTGATTTTCCTCACGGGGAACATGATGGAAGGAGATCTCGTCGAAAGTCTTAGCCAATTCCTTGATGTAGGCTTTGTAGGGTATCAGCTTGGGATCTCTAGTTTCCCATTCCCCTCTCAGCTGATGGATTACCAACGCTGAGTCGCCGTACACCTTGAGTAGTTTGACATCGGAGTCAATTGCTGCCTGGACGGCTAGGGCACATGCTTCATATTCGGCCATGTTGTTGGTGCAGTCGAATCCTAGCCTGGCTGTGAAAGGTACACATTGATTGTCCGGAGAGATCAACACTGCCCCAACGCCATGACCTAGAATGTTTGACGCTCCGTCAAACCATACAGTCCATTTGTCCTGATCTTCGTCCAACTTTTCCTCGAACAAGGCCATGATGTCCTCATCCGGGAATTCCGGATGCATGGGCTGGTAGTCGTTAAGAGGCTGTTGGGCCAAATAATCTGCCAAAGCGCTTCCTTTTATCGCCTTTTGGGTGACGTAGACTATATCAAACTCAGATAGCAAGACTTGCCACCGGGCGATTCGTCCTGTGAGAGCTGGCTTTTCAAAGATGTACTTGACCGGGTCCATTTTGGATATCAACCAGGTAGTATGGCTCAGCATGTACTGCCTTAAGCGATGGGACGCCCATACTAAAGCACAACACGTTCTTTCGAGCAAGGAGTAATTCATCTCACAGGTCGTGAACTTCTTACTTAGGTAGTAAACAGCGCGCTCTTTCTTCCCGGATTCGTCATGTTGCCCCAGCATACACCCCATTGATTCGTCCAAGATTGTCATGTACAAAATGAGAGGCCTTCCCGGTACTGGTGGCATAAGCACGGGAGGACTCATTAAGCACTTTTTGATCCTTCCAAAAGCCTCTTGGCAATCCTCATTCCACCGATCAGTTTGGTTTTTGCGCAAGAGTTTAAACAACGGCTCACAAATGGCGGTGAGCTGCGATATGAATCTGGCAATATAATTTAGGCGCCCCAGGAACCCTCGGACTTGCCTCTCTGTACGGGGTTCCGGCATCTCAAGGATAGCCTTCACTTTTTCGGGGTCTACCTCTATCCCTTTCTGGCTTACAACGAAACCAAGCAATTTCCCTGATTTGACCCCAAAGGTACACTTAGCGGGGTTCAACCTTAATTGATATTTCTTAAGCCTTTCGAACAATTTCCGCAGGTTGACAAGGTGTTCTTCCTCGGATTTAGATTTAGCAATTATGTCGTCCACGTAGACCTCGATTTCTTGATGCATCATATCATGGAACAAAGCTACCATGGCCCGTTGATAAGTTGCCCCGGCATTCTTGAGTCCAAAGGACATCACCTTGTAACAGAACGTTCCCCACAGGGTGACGAAAGTAGTCTTTTCCATATCCTCGGGCGCCATCTTTATCTGATTGTAACCAGAGAAACCGTCCATGAAGGAAAATAAAGCGAAATTGGCCGTGTTATCTACGAGGATATCGATGTGTGTTAAAGGAAAATTGTCCTTGGGACTGGCCCGATTCAGGTCCCGATAATCTACACACATTCGTACTTTCCCATCTTTTTTAGGAACTGGTACGATGTTGGCCACCCATTCTGGATACCGAGCGACGGCCAGAAATCCAGCGTCAAATTGCTTCTTCACTTCTTCTTTTATCTTCAAGGATGTTTCGGGCTTCATCCTCCTCAGTTTCTGTTTTACCGGGGAACACTCGGGATTTAGAGGTAATCGGTGCTGTACAATGTCAGAACTCAAACCGGGCATATCTTGGTATGACCAAGCAAAGATGTCTTGGTAGTCTTTTAGCAGGATTATTAATTCTTCACGGATAGGTGCGGTAATACCTGTACCTATCTTTACTTCCCTCTTTCCACTGCCAATTCCTAAGTCTACTAGCTCTGTTTCTTCTTCACTTGTTTTCTTTCCGTAATGTTACGGAACCTTGCGGATTACATAATCATCCCCTTTTTGACTTACGGAATGTTACGGAACCTCACTTAATTATGCAACGATGCTTCCATTTGATTTCCGGTGTGTCACGGAAACTTACGGATTGTGCATCAATATTTTTTTTTGGTTTTTCGGCATGTCCTGGAATTTCTCAAATTGCCTAATGATGGGTGCCAAGCACCTCACGAGGACCAAAGAATGGTCGCATGTCATCAAGCAAAGGTCCCCGGACGAAATTAGGGTATGACAACGATTCTTCCATTTGAAGGAGTTTTTGCAGATTTCAATCAGTGAAATCAAAAGAAAAATGAAAAAGAAGAAGATTGCAATTTACGGGAGTTGATTTGATGAAGAAATGAGTGAGATAGGAAGATTTGGAGGTTTGGGAATGGAGGAACGTCGCAAGGAGGAAGGGACTGCGCAGGGATTTCTGGAAAATGTGATATTTATAGAGCAGGACGCATGGTAATCGATTACAAGTAATGGTAATCGATTGCAAGAGGAGGCAGCCTACTGGTAATCGATTACATGAATACTGTAATCGATTACGGGCCATCTATTCTATTGTAATCGATTACAGTATTCATGTAATCGATTACCAGAACAAAAAATAGCCTTTTCCTAAAAGAAAAACTTATTTCTAAGTCTAAAAACTTATACTATCTTAAGAGTTAATTATACTAACAAGAAAAGTAAACTAAATTAAACAAAACAAGCGTCATACTTAATCAAAACACAATCAATCATATAAAAAAAATTACCTATCCAAATCACTAAGGTCTAAAAGGCCTAATTCTCTTCTTATTGAAAAGAATATTTCTTTTGGGAGAGGTTTTGTAAAGATATCAGCAAGCTGATTCTTTGTATCAACAAACTCTAATATACAATCTCCCTTTAGGACATGATCTCTAAGAAAATGGTGCCTAATTTCTATATGTTTGGTTCTAGAGTGTTGAACAGGGTTTTTGGATAGATTTATGGCACTAGTATTA
The DNA here is from genome assembly GCF_000004515.6 of Glycine max. Lineage (NCBI taxonomy): Eukaryota > Viridiplantae > Streptophyta > Magnoliopsida > Fabales > Fabaceae > Glycine > Glycine max. The sequence goes on along the minus strand of NC_038243.2, from coordinate 32,530,959 downwards.
TCACACCTAATAGGTATACGATCAAGAAGGATACCATAGTCAGATAATTGTTGCTTCATCCATAAAATTTGTGCACAACAACTGCCGACAGAAATATATTTCGCTTCAGCAGTGGATAAAGCAACACTGTTTTGTTTCTTACTATGCCATGAGACAAGAGCGGATCCAATGAATTGACAAGTTCCACTTGTGCTTTTTCTATCAGTTTTAGATCCGGCAAAGTCAGAATCAGAATATCCTATTAAGTTACATGTTGAGTTCTTAGGATACCATAATCCTAAATTTATTGTACCTAATAGATATCTCATGATTCTCTTAACTGCACTCAAATGTGATTGTTTGGGGTTGGATTGAAACCTAGCACACATGCATACACTAAACATAATATCAGGTCTACTAGCAGATAAATAGAGAAGAGATCTGATCATACCTCGATACTGTTTCATGTCTATATATTGACTAGATTCATCTTTATCTAAGTAACAGCTAGTGCTCATCGGTGTAGCCATGTGTTTTGCACTTTCCATCCCAAATCTTTTGATCAATTCCTTGCAGTACTTGGATTGATTGATGAATATACCTTCTTGAGTTTGCTTGATTTGTAATCCCAAGAAGTACTTTAATTCTCCCATCATTGACATTTCAAATTCACTTTGCATATCAAGGGAAAACTCCTTGCACAATGAATCATTAGTGGATCCAAAAATTATATCATCAACATATATTTGAACCAACAAAATATCATTATGCTTTCTCTTTATGAATAATTTGGTATCCACTTTTCCTCTAGAAAATTCTTTTTCTAGGAGAAAATTACTTAAACGTTCATACCACGCCCTAGGGGCTTGTTTCAAACCATAAAGAGCCTTTTGTAATTTATAAACATGATTTGGTTTATCAGGGATTTCAAAACCTGGAGGTTGTTCAACATATACTTCTTCTTGAATTAAACCATTTAGAAAAGCACTTTTAACATCCATTTGATAGAGCTTAAAATTCATTATGGATGCATATGCTAAGAGCATTCTAATGGCTTCTAATCTTGCAACTGGAGCATATGTTTCTTCATAGTCTATTCCCTCTTCTTGATTATACCCTTTTGCTACTAACCTAGCCTTATTTCTAATAATTATGCCATGTTCATCTAATTTATTTCTAAAGACCCATTTTGTTCCTATGACAGGATAATTTTCAGGTTTTTCTACTAGTTTCCACACATTGTTTCTTTCAAATTGATTCAGTTCTTCTTGCATGGCAATGATCCAGTTATCATCTACTATGGCTTCTTTTATATTTTTAGGTTCAATCATAGATACAAAAGCTAAATTATTGCATAAATCTTTAAGAGAATGTCTAGTTGTTACCCCTTTTGATATATCACCAATAATGTTGTCGAGGGGATGATCTCTTGAGGCTTTCCATTCTCTTAGAAGTTCATTATTTGCTCTAACTCCATTATCTTAAGAATCTTCATTGCTTCCTTCATCTTTTTCTTTAGAGTCATTTCCATGTATATGTGTATCTTCTAAGGAATCTGAAATATCATCTAAAAAATCCTTCCTTGGAAGAATGGCATTAGACTCATCAAAGGAAACATGTATAGACTCTTCAATTGTCATTGTTCTTTTATTATATATTCTATAAGCTTTACTATGCAGAGAATATCCAAGGAAAATACCTTCATCTGACTTAGCATCAAATTTTCCTAAGTTATCTTTTCCATTATTCAATACAAAACATTTACAACCAAAGATATGAAGATGTGAGATGTTTGGTTTTCTGCCATTGAACAATTCATATGGAGTTTTCTTTAAGATGGGTCTTATTAAAGCCCTATTTAAAATGTAGCATGCAGTGTTAACGACTTCAGCCCAAAAATATTTTGGAAGAGGTGTATCATTTAATAAAGTTCTAGCAATCTCTTCCAAAGATCTATTTTTCCTTTCAACAACACCATTTTGTTGAGGGGTTCTTGGTGCAGAAAAGTTATGCTCAATCCCATGCTTATCACAAAATAATTCAAATTCTTTATTTTCAAACTCACCCCCATGATCACTCCTAATAGATATAATCTTGAGATTTTTCTTATTTTGAATGATTTTTGCAAGTTTTCTAAATGCTTGGAATGCATCATTCTTATGAGTGATAAAAAGAGTCCATGTGTATCTAGAATAATCATCAACTATAACAAGAGCATAGTAACTTCCTCCAAAACTCATGATTCTGGAAGGACCAAACAAATCCATATGTAGTAATTGTAAGGGTTGAGTAGTTGAAACAATGTTTTTAGATTTGAAAGAAACTCTAGTTTGTTTTCCCTTTTGACAAGCATCACATAGCCTATCTTTTTCAAATCTTAGTTTTGGCAAACCAACAACTAAATCTTTTGATATTAATCTATTTAAATGTTCCATGTTTATATGTGCAATCCGTTTATGCCATAACCATGGATCATCATCTTTACTAAGAAAACATTGATTATTATCTAGTTTTTGACTTAAATCTATCATGTAAACATTGTTGACTCTAAACCCTATATGCTTTATATTCGTATCATGTTTATGTTCAATGACACACTTTTGAGAATCAAATGATACCAGATAGCCTTTGTCACATAATTGACTCACACTAAGCAAACTATGTTTAAGACCTTCAACAAGTAGAACATTTTCAATGGAGGTTGAAGCATTTGTACCTATTTTTCCAACTCCAAGAATTCTACCTTTGTTGTTGTCACCATAAGTTACATGTCCGCTTTTCTTGGGAGAGATATGTGTGAATTTTGATTCGTCTCTCGTCATATGTTTTGAGCATCCGCTATCTATGTACCACTTTTTCCACAAGGGTTCCTACAAAATCAAGGTTGTAACTTAGGTACCCAAAATTTATTGGGTCCTTGTGTGTTAGTATGAATAACAGATCCTTTTGGGACCCAAATCATTTTAATATTGTTACAATTTCTTCTAAAATAGCATGTAGATGTGTCATGCCCTTTTCTTCCACAGTAAAAACACGTGATAAAACTAGAATTATATTTTTGTGTGGAAGTATAGAAGTTTTTATGAAATTTTTGTTGTTTTTCATATTTATATCCTAGTCCAGCCTTATTGGAGGCATGTCTTTGTTTTCCTAATATGACATCTAAATTATTTTTACTATAAGAGAATTTTGCAAGTGAGTTTTTCAACTCTTTTGATTTCTTTTTCATACTTTTCACAACAACTACAAGAATCTGACATTTTCTTGTCAGAAATAGTAGAGATATGAACTTTTTCATTTGGTTTAGAAATTGAGACTTCATTTCTAAGATGATCTAATTCTTTGTTTAATTTTAAAATTTCATTTTCTAAATTTGAAATTGATTTCTTTGAAGATGAAACTAGCTTTGCAAGTTTAATTGACTCTTTGTGCAGATCAGCAAATGCATCTTGCAATTCATCAAAAGAAATAGATAAATTGTTTGAAGATGTTACCTCTTCATCACTTTCATAACTTTTTGCCATAAGGAAGAGGTTTATTTCTTCATTTTCTGAATCTTCAGAAGATTCCATATCGTTTTCATCCCATGTAATGTATGCTTTTTTCAATTTCTTTTCATTAATATTTTTCTTTTCATACTTCTCCATCTTTTTCTTGAAGATGGGACAATCAACCCTCAGATGCCCAGGTTGATTGCACTCAAAGCATTTTAGAGTAGAGGATGAAGTTTCTTTCCTTCTTTTAGGTTTAAAATTGGGTTGCTTTTGATTTCCTCTGACTCTCAGGAACTTGTTGAATCTTTTTACAAACAGACTAATATCTTCATCATTATCCAAGTCAATTGAATCTTCTTTATCACTTTCTTCTTGGATTGCAGATGAGGCTTTAAGAGCGATTCCCTCCTTCTTCTTATCAGTTTCTTCATGCTGATTTAATCTTAGTAATTCCATTTCATGTTCCTGCAATTTTCCAAATAATGTAGCAAGAGACATACTAGATAAATCTTGAGATTCTGTGATGGCTGTTACCTTTGGTTGCCATTCTCTATTAAGACATCTTAAGACTTTATTTACTAGGTCTTCATTTTTAAAAGTTTTTCCTAGAGATGCAAGATGATTAACTATGTGTGTGAACCTCTTTTGCATGTCTTGTATACTTTCATTTACATTCATCCTAAAAAGTTCATATTCACGAGTTAAAGTGTTTATCCTAGATCTTTTAACATTTTTTGTGCCTTCATGTGTTACTTGTAGTGTATCCCACATATCCTTAACACTTTTACAATTTGAAACCCTAAAGTATTCATCTATTCCTAAGGCAGATGTAATAATATTTTTGGCCTTTAAATTATATTGTACTAATCTTCTTTCTTCCTCAGTCCAATCTGCTCTAGGTTTTTCTATTGTTGCACTTCCGACTATTATAGAGGGAACATAAGGTCCTTGTTCTATGGCTTCCCAAATATTTAAATCTATTGCCTCTATAAAGATTTGCATGTGGGTTTTCCAGTAGTGGTAACCCACTCCATTAAAGATGGGAGGTCTATTTATAGAATTTCCCTCGGGAAACAAGTAGTTTGATGAGGCCATAATTCTTGAAGCTTCTAAACTTTATACAAGAATGAAGCTCTGATACCACTTGTTGGACAAGTGGCCTCAGATATCTTAAGAAGGGGGGGGGGGGTTGAATTAAGATATTACTACTTATTTCCCCAATTAAAAATTCTATTTAACTTTCTATTCAAGTTATAAATTCCCTTAATAATGAATTTCTTAAATATTGATTCAAATAGAACAATTTGAATATGAATATAAAACAATAATAAATAAAGGAGTTTAAGGGAAGAGAAAATGCAAACTCAGATTTATACTGGTTCGGCCACACCCTTGTGCCTAAGTCCAGTCCCCAAGCAACCTGCTTGAGAGTTCCACTATCTTATAAATTCCTTTTACAAGTTCTAAACACACAAGGACAACCCTTCCTTTGTGTTTAGAATTATTTCACAACAAGAGACCCTCGGTCTCTTAATCCCTTTTCAAAATGAAGAAGAAGAAAAGAAGAAATCTCTCTTGAAAGAGATAGATTGAACAATTTGAGCACTCAAATAATTCCTTATTGAATCACAAGTAATTTGGCCAAGGAATTTGTAAGAGGATAAAACGATTTCTCTTTATAAGAGGATAAGACCTTTTTGCTCTGAAAAACTCTTGTCAAATTCGTGTCTCAAGTCACATATATATAGGCCTATGATAGCCATTCAAGAACCACACAAAAAGATGTGACTGTTGAGAATGTTTTCTGAAAAACTCTTCTGGTAATCGATTACAGTATGTGTGTAATCGATTACAAGCTTTAAAATTTGAATTAAAACGTTCAGAAACTGCTGGTAATCGATTACTATATATGTGTAATCGATTACACAGTGCAAACTTTGAATTCAAATTTTAATAGCTGTTGTAAATCAGTTTTGGCCACTAGTAATCGATTACATCCTCTGGTAATCGATTACCAGAGAGTAAATTTGTTGAAAAAGACTTTTTAACTTAAAATTCTTGGCCAAACCTTTTGCTACTTCAATTGGAATTCCCTTCCTATTTAATATACCCTTTCTAAGACTCTAGAGACTGTTTTGATCATCCATCTTCAATATCTTGAATTTCTTTGTCTTGAATAAAGCTTTAATACTTTGAGACGCATGTGAAACTTTGGCATCATCAAAACATTCAGCTTGATCCTTTGTCTACATCTCCAACATAACCACGAGTCTGAATCGAGGGAGAATTTAATAAGTGGTATAGGTAAACCTTCTTATTCTAACTCCAATGATCAAGATAACCTTTCTGAAATGAATATACCCATATCTCTTCGAAAAGGAGTTAGATTTATCCAAATTTTTGTCATATTCAAATTTATCTTTATTTTTTGTTGTGTTTACCTCTTGGTTGTCTTGTTTAGAAGTTCAAAAAATATACAAGAAGCTATGAAGGTTCCGAAGTGGAAAAAAGTTGTCCTTGAGGAGATGAAAGCTCTTAAGAAGAACCGTACTTGGAGTGTTATGCCTTTGCCAACTGGAAAGAATATCGTGGGTTGCAAGTGGGTGTTCACCGTCAAGTATAACTCTGATGGTTCAGTGGAAAGATACAAGGCATGATTGGTGGCTAAAGGACACACTCAGACCTATGGTATAGACTACTCAGAGACCTTTGCCCCAATCGCAAAGTTAAACACGGTTAGAATTCTCCTATCACTTGCTGCAAACTTAGATTGGCCTTTGCACCAATTAGATGTTAAAAATGCATTGTCAATGGCGACTTGGAGGAAGAGGTATACAAGGATAGTCCTCATGGCTTCAAACACAGATTTGGGACAAAGGTTTGTAAACTAGGAAAATCTCTTTATGGACTCAAGCAGTCTCCAAGGGCATGGTTCGAAAAATTTACCCAATCAGTTAAAAACAAGGATATTCTCAAGGCCAAGCAGATCATACCTTATTTACAAAATTTTCTTCTAAAAGGAAAACTACTACACTAATAGTCTATGTTTATGACATCATCCTCACTGGAGATGATGCAGTGGAATTGGCTAGGCTAAAAAAGAACTTGGCAGCAGAATTTGAGATCAAGGACTTGGGATCCTTGAGGTACTTTCTTGGCATGGAGGTTGCTCGCTCAAAAAGGGGAATTGTTGTTTCCCAAGAGACGTATATTCTAGACCTCTTGGAAGAAATGGGAATGAGTGATTACTTATGTGCTTACTTACATGCAATGTCACTCATCAATCCATGTATGTTATGATCATTCAAACCAATATCATGTATCATCACAAGTTCATTCACCAATCTCAATAACATAAGAGGTTATAATATCATAGATTCACCATTCATATGTTCACCATGCTCATGAACTCACCTATAGTTCAATAAGCATAGCCAGACATTCCAACATCTTGAAATTTTGCTAACAACTCACCAAAAACTTGTGAATGTGAATCGCATGATCTCATATAAAGTAAAATCTAATCATAAAATATGATCTCAACCACATCTCATATCATCATCAAGAAATCAACCAACACAATTCAAGACATTCATCAATTAACATAATTATCTCATCATCAATATAATATTCTAGATAATAAGATTATAGACCAACCACATTATTATAAATATGCATCACTATACCATTATAAAAACTTTAAAGTTCATGTTTAAGGTTATCAGAATATCTCATAAGCTTAGGGTTAACTATCTCTTTCATTTTCTATTATGTGCCTATGAACTTCACAGTTTATAAACATGATAAATAAAGATAAACTAACTTAGTTAAGTTGGTTCTTGTCTCATTTGGAAGCTAAGAAGAATGTTTCCAACTTTTATGTTTACCTAAAGACCAAGATTGGGAGCATACTATGCCTAAAATTACAATCTAAATAAAACTTTTACTTATTACCGACAACTTGACCTTTGTTTACTAATATAAGCATATCTAGAGTTTCCAACATTATTTTTTAGTGAAAGAAAAATCATTCATTGGTTAGCTAACATCCAGGGCTGCAACTTTCATGAAGGATATTTTTCCAAATTTTGTCTCTATAGCTGAGTTTTTGACTCAGCAAGGTTGCGCTTAAGCACAGGGTAATATGTGCTTAAGTGCCAATCCCTTGACAACAATGACCCCTATTGTGCTTAAGCACAACCTAGTGCACACTTAACCGCTACAAGTTTGCATAATCATGATTTTTCTACCATAATGACTGATGCAATCCTACCCACCAATGGCATTGGATAGAAGACTCTAAGAAGATTGGGCCAGAGATGCAAGAGAAGGCCCTAAGGTTCTCATGAGCCTTAGGGTAGATTTTGGGCCCATAGGCTAAGTATGAGCCCACTTATCTTTGTACATATTAGATTAAGGTTTCATTATTTTTGGGCCTTGCATTTAGGGTTCCATAATGTAGGTAAGATACCCAATAAATATAGGATTTTTCAACCCTTGTATTTTAGGGCACCTAGACTAGTTTTTGTAATAGGGGTAATTTCGTATTTTCACATGCACTAAGTGAATATTTGATGTTTGTGGTTGGAAATAAATTTAATTGAATTGGTAGAAGCCCAATCCAATTAAATTTTAGAGGGGGAGGTGAGCATTTGCTTACTACACCCCTGTCGCAACCTACCCTTCGGCGGGAGGGCGACGCGTGACTCGCGGGATGCGTGTTCCACGAAAGGAATACGCGCGGAGTCGCCAACAACGTTTATTTGAGGAAGACGTCGGAAAAACCGGAAAAGACGCGATCTACGAACTTTTAAGTGAAAGGTTCGGGAGTTGTATTTACGCGCGGGGAAGGTATTAGCACCCCACACGTCCGTCCCAAGGGACGGCAGCCTTTAATCGAATGTGCAAACATGACTTTGATTTTTATGTTCCCTTTTATGTTCTTATATCCTTTATACCCTTTTTATATTTTTCTTTTTTGTGGTCGACAAGGGTGTTTCCCTTTGCTCCTACGTATTCCTCAATTTGTGATGAGGAAATCAGACCTACGTAGTTCTTTCGGAACAAAGTGTTTGGTTTAAGTTTGTTTTTTGTCTTTTTTGCAAAATATGTTTTTTATTTGAACAAAAGGTCATTTAAGGTGTTGGACCATTAAACGGTCTTTTGATTTTGAAAGGAGAGAAACGTTAAGGTGTTGGACCATTAACGATCTCTTGTTTTTGAAAGGAGAGAAACGTTAAGGCATTGGACCATTAACGACCTCTTGTTTTTGAAAGGAGAGAAACGTTAAGGCATTGGACCATTAACGACCTCTTGTTTTTGAAAGGAGAGAAACGTTAAGGCATTGGACCATTAACGATCTTTTGGGGTGGTCGACAAAAGCGGGGCTTTTGCTCCTACGTATCCTCAATTGCGATGAGGAAATCAGACCTACGTAGTTCTTGCCTTTTGTCAAGTGATTCTTTTTTACTTAAGTGGTGATCATTTTAAGGCGCTGGACCTTAAAAATGATCCATTTTACTTAGTGAGGAAATGAAATGACAAACTTCAAAAGCCTATTTTTGTGGACGAGCTTGACTAGGCGAGTTGATTTTAGCCTTAGTTTCACTTTAGTTATTAATCAATTCGATTAAGAATGAGGAATCCCAAAGAGAAAACGTCCGATTGATTTTCCGCTTTATTTTACTAAAAAGATATTTTTTGATTATTTATATTATTTTTTACCTCTTTTTGATTTCCAACGTGGTTACGGCACAACCGAACGGTCGGAATTTATTTTGACCGAAGTTAATGGATAATACAATTCAAACGTTCGGTGGAAATTTATTCTATTTTTAAGTTAAGCGAGAAATGACTTAAGTAAAATGGCTTAAGCATGTCAACAGGGGGTATAAAAAGTAAACAAAATGAGAATAAAAATGCACGAAACACAATGTGGACCACTACGGGCACATAGAATGAATCGAAAAGCTTGGTTCGAGGTACTTACCCGTTGAAGATCGAAGAACGATGAAGAACGAATGAAGAACGTCGAAGAACGGTTGAAATCTTTGCGAAATTCCTCACGGAAATCGTTACGGAAACGTTTCGGAAGCGCCTCGGCTTAGATTTTCTTCACGGAAACAATTTTTCCAAGCAAATTCGAAAGAGAGAGAAGTGCCTAAGGGGCTGAACCCCTTCCTTCTTCACTTCCTCCCCTATTTATAGCAAAATAGGGGAGGTGGTTGCCGCCCAGCTCGCCCAGGCGAGCAGGGTTGCTTCCTCCAGAAGCAACCGCCTTCTGGAGGAATATTCCGGAGGGCCCAAGTGGGCCTGGGTGCTATTTGCACCCCCATTTTTACTAAGTACACCCCCCTCTGCTGTTTTTTGGTGATTCTTTTTTCGTAAAGTTACGGAAACTTACGAATTTCGTAACGATACTTGTTTTCTTTCCGTAATGTTACGGAACCTTGCGGATTACATAATCATCCCCTTTTTGACTTACGGAATGTTACGGAACCTCACTTAATTATGCAACGATGCTTCCATTTGATTTCCGGTGTGTCACGGAAACTTACGGATTGTGCATCAATATTTTTTTGGTTTTTCGGCATGTCCTGGAATTTCACAAATTGCCTAATGATGGGTGCCAAGCACCTCACGAGGACCAAAGAATGGTCGCACGTCATCGAGCAAAGGTCCCCGGACGAAATTAGGGTATGACAGTTGCCCCTCTTTACTTGTCTTTTATTGGAGATAAAAGGAAAGTAAAGATAAGACACTAATTTCGTTCCTCTCGATTTGACGAGAGTCGCAGGTGACCATAAAATCTCCACATGCAAATGACTTGTTGTTCCCAAAATTTCACAAATTGCCTAATGATGGGTGCCAAGCACCTCACAAGGACCAAAGAATGGTCGCATGTCATCAAGCAAAGGTCCCCGAAAATCAGTGTATGACACTAATTTCGCTCCTCTCGGTTGACGAGAGTCGCGGGAGACCATGACTTGTCGCTCCTAGAATTTCACAAATTGCCTAATGATGGGTGCCCAGCACCTCACAAGGACCAAAGAATGGTCGCATGTCATCAAGCAAAGGTCCCCGAAAATCAGTGTATGACACTAATTTCGCTCCTCTCGATTGACGAGAGTCGCGGGTGACCATGAAATTTCCGCATGTAAATGATTTGTTGTTCCCGGAGGAACAAAAGGTGCAGAAGACTATGTCAGTCTCTGCATGCTATCAAGCGTTCTGTCTTACAGATAGCAAAAGAATGTTTATACGGATAACCACTCGGGTATTTCCGCGTATCATCGGGCCCGCCGCCTCTGGATGATACAAGGGTGCAGAATGACCAAACTTGGTCTCTGCTTGTCATCGGGCCCGCCGCCTCTGGATGACAAAAGGGTGCGGATAACCGTAAGGTATCTCCGCGTATCATCGGGCCCGCCGCCTCTGGATGATACAAGGGTGCAGAATGACCAAACTTGGTCTCTGCTTGTCATCGGGCCCGCCGCCTCTGGATGACAAAAGGGTGCGAATAACCATAAGGTATCTCCGCGTATCATCGGGCCCGCCGCCTCTGGATGATACAAGGGTGCAGAATGACCAAACTTGGTCTCTGCTTGTCATCGGGCCCGCCGCCTCTAGATGACAAAAGGGTGCGGATAACCGTAAGGTATCTCCGCGTATCATCGGGCCCGCCGCCTCTGGATGATACAAGGGTGCAGAATGACCAAACTTGGTCTCTGCTTGTCATCGGGCCCGCCGCCTCTGGATGACAAAAGGGTGCGAATAACCATAAGGTATCTCCGCGTATCATCGGGCCCGCCGCCTCTGGATGATACAAGGGTGCAGAATGACCAAACTTGGTCTCTGCTTGTCATCGGGCCCGCCGCCTCTGGATGACAAAAGGGTGCGAATAACCATAAGGTATCTCCGCGTATCATCGGGCCCGCCGCCTCTGGATGATACAAGGGTGCACGTCACATGACCTCAGGGTCAGTATGACAAAGATTATGGGGCGGCCGACAAAAGCAAAGCTCTTGCTCCTACATATCCTCCAATGAGGAACTCAGACCTACGTAGTTCTGGATAACTTGTGAGACTTGAAAAGTCTTCATCGGAAAATGCTGACATCTCCGGAAAGGGCGCAGATGACCATATTGGTCTCTGCTCGTGAATCACACTTGGGGTCACTGAATGACGAGGTGCGGATAACCGTAAGGTGTCTCCGCGGGCTACTAGCTCTTGAGTCATGGCAACAAAAGGCGGCGTGGTCGACAAAAGCGAGGCTCTTGCTCCTACGTATCCTCCAATGAGGAACTCAGACCTACGTAGTTCTGGATAACTTGTGAGACTTGAAAAAGTCTCGGTGTTTTCTCCGCTAAAATGCAAACATGCTTTAGCAAAGAGACAAATATTCCAACTGATTTAGAGCAGCATATGCTTTTTTGAGTGAAAAACAATGCGTCTACCGGGGAAGGAGAGTCTGCTGATGAAATCTCCCATAACCATAAATGAGATTTTGGATGTTTGCATTTCGTTTCTAAATGACCATTTAGAGGAAACACCGGGTTTGACAAAAATAGAAGAAATCCACTCAAAGTGTATCAATCTCGCACAGGTAAGTGTTTCATCCTAATTCCGAACCATAGATATGTCATGACTTGACTTTGCAAATTATTTCCTATCAAATCAAAAATTACACGCGTGATCATGGATCAATAGGGCTTCCCTTGGGAATGGGTTCTTTTGGTGGTTTTTTTTTTCGGCTTTTGTGTGTTTTTGGCTTTTGATTTTTCTGGCTTTTTCTTTTTCTGTTTTTTTTTGTTTAGTGCGGGGCGAGAGAAAAAAAAAGTCGCTAGCGCACGGGATTTTGGTTGGTAATCAAAGGGAGAAGACCATTTTAGGTCGTGGTTTCCTTTCCTTCTTCTTGTTCATTTGGTGACAATTCTGTACTGTTCAGATATTGTCTGGTCCAAAGACCTCTCTGCACATCTCTTCTAGTTTCTTTGATCAAGAACTTTCTTTTCTTCTTTTCTTTCTCCCATTCTTTGATTGGGAATTTTCTTTCTTTTCTTTTTTCTTTCTCCCACTCTTTGATTGGGAATTTCCTTTCTTTTCTTTTTTCTCTTTCTCCCACTCTTTGATTGGGAATTTCCTTTCCTTCCTTTTTTGCTTTCTCTTTGATTTCCTTTCCTTCCTTTTTTGCTTTCTCTTTTTCTTTGATTGGAAATTTTCCTCTCTTTTGCTTCCGAGGGTAAGGATTGACATCCTCACCCCGGGTCAAGGTTTATGGTGAGTTAGGATTTTGGCTCAAGGCTTGTAGAATGGCTAGACATGATACATGTCAGGGTTTGGTTTGGCTCAAGGATAAAAGGGATGCCCCACATTATTTCCATGACACAAATGCAAAAATGATGATTTGGAAATTTTATGCAAAACTGGTCATGCATGCACCTATGTGGACACTCAAGTGTCAAATTTTTATGGTCATGTGATGCTAGGGCTCAGGATTCATTTCCTCTATTTTAAATCAACCCAATGTTTCCAAAATATGTTCTTTTATCAATTTGTGCATTCATCCGGGTCCATTTCGGGCGTCCGGGGAAATTTCACAGCATTCACCCTTCAGGTGTACACACACATTTTTTTTCCAAAAACTAGCTATGATCAGCGAATTTTTCTTCAAAGAAAAGTTGGAAGTCATCTCTTTTCAAAAGCATGTTGGTTTTTCAGCTAGACAACTTATTTTTCTTTTTTCTCTCTTTTTTTTTCTTCTTTTTTTTTTTTTATTTGTTTATTTCTTTTTCTTGTTTGTTTTTTTTTTTTTTCTTCTCTCTTTTTTTTTTCATGAGGTATTTTGCTATCTAAACATGTGCATATTTTTGTGAGGTATTTGTGCTATATACACGCACATCTTAGGTATCTCTCTACCTAAACATACAAATATATATTTTGTGAAGTATTTTTGTTTACATACACGCACATCTAAGGTATCTCTCTACCTAAACATACATATATATATTTTGTGAAGTATTTTTTTGTTTACATACATGCATATCTAAGGTATCTTTCTACCTAAACATACATATATATTTTGTGAAGTGTTTTTTTTTGTTTACATACATGCATATCTAAGGTATTTTCACTACCTAAACATACATATATATATTTTGTGAGGTATGACTACCTTCCGAGCTTGTGCTTGTTTTATTTAAATCCCCAGGATCATGAGCAACTAGGTGCATCCTACTATAAAAAGTGATCAAATAACAAGCATAGATTCAAAAGGTACTAGGTTGCCTCCTAGTAGCGCTTCTTTAACGTCTTGAGCTGGACGCCTTATGACTTGTCGGTCACTGACCTAGTACTTTGCTTACCTTTGGCTTTGGACTTGGTTGCCTATTGGTCGGCCATGTGTCGTAGGCAACGCTCTAACCTTTTTATGGATGAGCTGAGGTGAACTTTAGAGATGATGGCGGTGCATCTATTGCCCGCTACCGGCCATCCCAATGCTGCTGTGGTGTCTCGCCCTGCGCCTGCCTGGGGGCGCAACACTTCTAGATGAAAACTCGATTGGTAGGGGGCCTGATAACCCTGCTGGGGGCAACAGACACTCCCTAGAATTGACAGAGACCCATATTTAGAGCTGGCAACTCCAAGACCCTGTTGGACTTCTTCGGGTCCACTGGGTGTCTTGCAAGCGCGATCCCTGCAAACAATAGATGAAATCAGAAATCAATTGAGCGATGTGCATACTTACCTATGATGACGTGACCTTGCCGGGGGGGGTACGGGCACCCTGTAGGACTGATAGAGGCCCGTAACCAGAGCTGGAAACCCCAGGGCCCTGTTGGACTTTTCCGGGTCCACTGGGTGTCTTGTGGGTGTGATCCCTGCAAACAATAGATGGTATCAGAAATCAGTTGAACTATATGCATACTTACCCATGTCGGGACGACACAGACCAACTGATACTTTTGCAGGGGGAGATTGGCATTGCGGTCGCTGGGCAGAATGTTGCTAAGTAGCAACGTCATCTATATCTATGTAAGAGTGGTCATGTTGGTGCGCATGATCCGCACTCGTCTCTTTGCAGCAGCACAGGTGAAATCTTGCCCCAGTATGCATAGTAGCTGTGTGATAGCCTCCCTCTCTGGTTGTGCTCGCACAGTTGGCCCTCCTCCAATATCAGGGGGTGGCCCAGGAACCGTTTAAAAGGAAACTACTGGTCCCTTAACCGGGAGTGCAAGTCTCGGTTAAGCATTTAAGGATAGAGGACCTTAAATTATCTTAAGGTGTGGATATGGAGCCCACTGAAAGTGAGGACGCGTAGTCCTCTAAAGGCGAGGGCGTGTAGCCCTCTGAAGTTCAGGACGTGTCGCCTTTCGAAGGCGAGGGAGTGTAGTCCTATGATGGCAAGGACGTGCAATCCTCTGAAGGTGAGGGCATGCCCCCCTTTGAAAATGGGGAACATGTAGTCCTCTGATGGCGAGGACGTGTAGTCCTCTAAAGGTGAGGACGTGTAGTCCTCTGAAGGTGAGGGCATGTAGCCCTACAAAGGTGAAGGCACATGACCCTTTGACGGCGAGGACGTGTAGTCCTCTGAAGTTGAAGGTACATGACCCTTTGAAGGCGAGGACGTGTAGTCCTCTGAAGGTGAAGGTAACTAGTACCCAAGGTGAGGGCGTGTAGCCCTCTCAAGGCGAGGACTTATAGTCCTCTGGAGGTGAGGGCGTGCAGCCCTCTGATGGTGAGGACGTGTAGTCCTCTCAAGGCGAGGACGTGTAGTCCTCTCAACGGTGAGGGTAACTAGTACCCAAGGTGAGGGCGTGTAGCCCTCTCAAGGCGAGGACATGTAGTCCTCTGGAGGTGAGGGCGTGCAGCCCTCTGATGGTGAGGACGTGTAGTCCTCTCAAGGCGAGGACGTGTAGTCCTCTCAACGGTAAGGGTAACTAGTACCCAAGGTGAGGGCGTGTAGCCCTCTCAAGGTGAGGACATGTGGTCCTCTGAAGGTGAGGGCGTGCAGCCCTCTGGTGGTGAGGACGTGTAGTCCTCTCAAGGCGAGGACGTGTAGTCCTCTGGCGGTGAGGGTAACTAGTACCCAAGGTGAGGGCGTGCAGCCCTCTCAAGGCGAGGACATGTAGTCCTCTGAAGGTGAGGGCGTGCAGCCCTCTGATGGTGAGGACGTGTAGTCCTCTCAAGGCGAGGACGTGTAGTCCTCTCAACGGTGAGGGTAACTAGTACCCAAGGTGAGGGCGTGTAGCCCTCTCAAGGCGAGGACATGTGGTCCTCTGAAGGTGAGGGCGTGCAGCCCTCTGTTGGCGAGGACATGTAGTCCTCTCAAGGCAAGGACATGTAGTCCTCTCAAGGCGAGGACGTGTAGTCCTCTTAAGGCGAGGACGTGTAGTCCTCTGGAGGTGAGGGCGTGCAGCCCTCTGATGGTGAGGACATGTAGTCCTCTCAAGGCGAGGACGTGTAGTCCTCTGAAGACCAGGGTACTAGTACCCGAGGGTCCATCCTTATGAGAAAGCAAGAGATCGACTCATCGAGAGAGCCGGTCATCCCAAATTCAAAAGATTAGATGTAGGAAATCTATGCAGTTAACATGATTTTTAGGGATGCAGATGCATGCAACCTTTGTCGTGAAATTTGGTAAATGCGGACTTCATTTGAAACAATGCAATGTAATGGAAAGTTGTACAATGTTCATGACATTCTTTCCCTATTTTGTGATTTTGATTTTGATTTAATTTTTTTGGAAAACACAGATTGACTGTCCTTTTGAAAGAGGTGATAATTCATGCAACCTCATCCTATCTTTTTTGCAAATCTCTCCGGGAACTCCCTCAGAGTGTGTGTTCTGTTTGATTTAGTCACTTGACCATTTTGGAGTGACGGCAATGGAGTCGTTTGATGTTTAATCAATCCATTGAAATCCTAGGGTTTGTCCCCCTTTTTTTTGTTAAAAACATCGATGGGTGAGAACTTTTGATCGGCCCCTATGTTCACTTGAGGCTCATGCACGGTGCCCCTCATTGCCCCAGTGTAAGGCTTTGAGGTACCAATCGTTGCCTTTCGTCATGACCTTGTAGGAGGGAACCTATTGGGTGAGAACTTCTAATCTGCCCCTAGGTTCGCTTGAGGTTTTTGCATGGTGCCTTTCGTTGCCCCAGTGTAGGGCTTAGAGGTACCAAGTGTTGTCTTGTTTTCACGACCTCGTAGTGAGGAAGAATGAAAGAAGCAGTTGATTCTTGCAAAAAGAATTTTCTAAGGACGAGAAATAGTTGAAGGATCTTTCAGTTGATGGATTAAGTCAAATGACTCCTATGTAGAAGCAAGATGTTTTGATGTCTTGATGATGCTAAAGGATCAAGTGCTTCTAAGTTTTATTCAAGACAAGAATCCAAGAAAATCAAGATATATGATCAAGTTGATCTCTAGAATCTTAGGAAGAAGTTTCCAAATTGAAGAAGCAAAAGGTTTGACCAAGGAATTCTATCCTTTCAAATTGAGATTTGCTCTCTGGTAATCGATTACCAGCAGTTTGAAAATGTTTTAATTCAAATTTTTAAAACCTGTAATTGATTACATAAGTCTTGTAATTGATTACCAGAGGGGATTTTCAGAAAATAATTTCCAAGAGACATATCTATTCAAATGTTTTATGAACGGCCATTCAAATGTTTTAAAGAGAGTTTTTATTGCCCAAACAGTTTTATCCTCTCGAAAGATCAAGAGTTTTTCTGAACTGAAATGTCTTATCCTCTCAAAAAGATTCCTTGGTCAACCACTTGCTTATTCAATAAGGAATTTTTGATTGATCTTCATTTTACAATCTATCCCTTTTAAGAGAGATTTCTTCTTCTTATTTCTGAAAAGGGATTAAGAGACCATGGGTCTCTTGTAGTAGAGGATTCTTGAACACAAGGGAAGGGTTGTCCCTATGTGCATTGTTAATCCGAAAAGAGAGAGTGAAAGTTTAATTGGGGAATAATATTCGTATCTTAATTCAATCCCCTCTTCTTCTCAAGGTAACTGAGGCCATTTGTCCAACATCCTATTCTTGATAACTCACTTCTCTCTAAAAAGACAAACTTTCCAGGATGATAAAATGAGGTCACATGAACGTCTTGAAAGCACAGTCAATCAAATGTTTTTTTCTTTTTGAACACTTTTATTTTATTTTATTTTGAAACTTGTTTGTTTTGAACTTTACTCGTTTTTTTACGGCACCCCCACCAACGTGCAAGACGAGTAATCTCTGATTGAACAGTCTTGGAAGTCAACACTCAGGAGCGCAGGTCGCTTGAGCAAACAGACCAATGGCTTGCACCCACATTCCGATGAAAGTTGAATAAGCAAACATGCGTTTGTGAGAGGATGAGGGACAAGGATGTCCATTTTATCCATATCATTTAGCATTGTAACTGTGGTTTATAATAATGGCATAAACTTGAAAATCCTGATGAGTCATAACAACAGCTTCTAGAATTGCCCCATGTATGGTGTTGCTTGTCAATGTTATGATTCAACAAGCGATTCTCCTCAAATTTCAGCCAGCCCGTATCAATTAGACTTCACACTTTATGCTTCGGGGTCATACAATGCTCAATGGAATGCCCCAGGGCTCCTCCACGATAAGTACACGTTGCGTTCGAGTCGTATCCTCAGAAAAATGGAGGTTGAGGAACCTTGGTTGGGGTTATGGCTACCATTGAATTATTGAGTGGATATGGGATCAAGTTTAGCATATGACAACGGAATTTGGGGTGAACCCTACAGGCTTTTTGCTGCAAAATTCCTTTTTGTTGGTGTTTTTTTGGTTTGTGCTAAAGGTGGTCTTCGTCATTGGAAGTGCGGTAGACAGGCTTTGTGGTTGATTTAGGGATGGCCTTTGTGGATAACTGGGTGGTGGGTAAGGAGGAGGTTTGTTATTGACTGAGTAATGACATTGTTGGGTTTGGTGGGAAACTTGGCCGTATAGGAATGGCAGTCACAGCATCGGTTTCTCCCTCTTTCTCACCCTCTTCATTTGCCCCAGTTTTCTCAGTCGTCCTAGTAGGATGATCAAATTTGCCTCTTTTCGGACCCACATCGATCCTTTCACTGGCGAAGACCAAATCCGCAAAGCTTTGAGGGTGCGTAGCCCACCATCTTTTCATAGTAGAGTATCGATAATGTGTCTACCATCACGATCATCGTCTCCCTTTCCATCATTGGGGGTACCACCTGGGCCGCCAGATCCCTCCACCTTTTGGGCGTGTTCTTTGAAAGATCCGTCCCCCTTTTTGCAAATGTTCTGTAGTTGCATCCTATCCGGAACCATATCAAAATTGTACCGATACTGCCTAACAAAGGCAACCATTAGGTCCTTCCAAGAATGGACTCGGGAAGATTCCAAGTTAGTGTACCAGGTAACAGCTACCCCAGTAAGACTTTCTTGGAAGGAATGTATTAGCAATTCCTCATCTTTTGCGTATTCCCCCATCTTCTGACAATACATCTTTAGATGGTTCTTGGGACAAGTAGTCCCCTTGTACTTGTCAAGGTCCAGCACCTTGAACTTGGGAGGGGTGATGATATTGGGTTCTAGGAACAACTCTTTTAGGTTAGCAAAGGCATAATCTTCACCTCCTTCAATGGCCCTGAGCCTTTCCTCTAGATGATCCAACTTTCCCATTTCTGCCATAGCATGAGGGTTTTTACTTGTCGTGGAATGCAAGAGGTGTAGTTGTGGGTGATACTGAGGGCCTTCCAAAGGGTTTTGTAGGGGTATACCACCAACTGCTTGCCCTTCCGTGGCATATCCGAGGCAAGGCTCGAAGTCGGCTAGATTGTGGTGGGGAATTTCATGTGTCCCCCCCATGGTTTGAGAGATATGTGCCTGATCAGATTGAGGTTATTGGTTCTCAATGAGTATCGGAGTGGAGTTATTGAGATTTTCATTGAGAGTGTATGCCACATTGGGTGGTGTATAGTTGGGAGGCAAGCCATATGATGGGAAGGCGTGCTCGTTTTGAATTTGCACATCATGGGGTCGTCCGTACTTCCCAAATCTTTGCCTACCATATTTGAGGTTGGATGATTCATTTGCTTGAGGCCAGATGGGAGCATCGGGTTCACCTTAGCGACAGCGCTAATAGCGGCAACTATAACCGCATTGGCTTCCATTATCTTCTTCATGCTCATCATGGCCTCCATCATTGTGGCCATTTGCTCTTTCATGGCCTCCATGTCGGCCTTCATCTTCTCTTGCACCTCCTCTGCTTCACCCATTACTCTAGCTCTAGCACGAGTTCGGTAAGGGCGCCGTAAAGCGTGTCCTTTTCTTTTTGATAACAATGATTAAGTTCATTTTATTTTATTTTTCAAGGAAAGAATGCAATGAGCAATGCAACCAATGAAAACCATGGATGTATGCGAATGATGTACAGTTGAAGTATTGCGAATTTTTACGTAGGATATGGGGTTGAATCAATTTAGATTTTCAACATGATCCATGACATCTTTGTCAAGGTGAAACTGGAAGTAACAAGGACATCAACAATCCTAACTATGTTTGGCAATAGACGAAGCAGTGATGTGACTCGATTCATCTTTTGCCCCAATTTTGCAAGACGGTTACTTCCATATTTCAACTTGACTTGATGAACCTTTTTGTAAAAGCATGAGCTTGGTTCAACCCTATAATCCAAGGAATGGCAATTCTGATCGCCAATACTTCAACAACATCTCATAGGGATGAATGACTCGGGCATACTTTAAGCTATGCATGGAAAATGTAATTATGAAATTGAGATGCCCGAAGAAACACCATTTCCTAGTTAACCATGCATTAGGTACCATGTTCAATTATTTTGTTTTTAAGTGAAACGGGTTTATGATCCCAACATGGTTGGCTCGTGGTGCCTAACACATGAAACTAAGAATGTAGTGTGAAGTTTCACGCTTCCCCCTTCTTTGTTTTTGTTTTGTAGAGGAAAACACAAGGATGAGCAAACATGAAAACAAATGGTATGCAATTTTGCAGATCAAAAAGTTTGTTGAACGCATATGCATGATGATGCCATGACTCATGCAAAATGTGAGGCTGGAATATGATAACGGACAAATGCAGGATATGTCCATTATGATGTTATGAAGAGATGCTTATGCGATGCATGATATGAATGCATTTTATGGACACGAGAGCCCGGAAAATTATCTCTTCTTACTCGCGCATTTGGGGGCGCAGTGCCCCATGTGTACAATTAAGAAGGTGATATGGACCTTCCGGCTTCCCGTGACAAAGGACGAGACCAACATACAATGCATGCTAGAGATAAAATGTAGGAGTGATTTGATTTGCACAAGCTTTTTGGAGTAGAAACATGGGACCAACTCATTTTATTTCAAAAAAAGGAAGTCGTATCTAGTCAAGGTCTGAGAGACCATACAAGTTTCCTAACGATTTCTAATTATGTGGGCCATTAAGTCTATCATATGCTGACAATAGCCGAGAAGCCCATGAATCTCTTCGGGGGTGGAGTAGGTGTCTGCCATTGCCTTGGCGTTGGCTAACAAGCGGGGAAGTTCTTGACTCCCGTTCAAGGTAAGAGCAAACCGGTCCATCCACATGGTTGCCTCTTGGTGTAAAGAGTCGATCACCCTTCCTCTAGCCTCTTTTTCCGCGTATACTTGGGCATATTCGTCCGCAATCCTATGCTCGTGGGCCGCGGCTAGACCTAACTCTTCTTGGTACTTGGCGATGATAGCTAGCATGTTGGTCTCCGTCTCGCATAAACGCTGAGACAAGCTTCTTTTGGACCTTGAACAGGCAACTAACTCCTCTTTCAAAACCATGCTATGTGCTCGCGACTGGTCCCTTTCTTCCTTTCGCAACTTGAGTTCACTATTGCTACCCCATAGAGCTCCGCGAAATTTGTTCCGGCCATACTCTTCCTTGCGAGCTCTCTTGGTCTCTTGTTCAAGGGCTCGTGCGGTAATTGCATTCTCTTCCCGTAACCCGGCACACTCCTTCCGAACGTGTGTAGCGGCCAACTTGAACTTCTCCTTGGCAAGCTTTGCCTTTCCTAACTCGCTTTTGAGAGCTTGGACTTCTTCGTCCTCTTCCGATGCTTCAAAACTCTCTTTGCTGACGACTTTTAACTTGGCGAGCCAATCTAAACCTCGTATATGAACTTTCAGCCATTCATGGTACCCACCAATGATGCCATTACGAATGCCTCTAAGCTCTTGATCTTTCTTTAACGGGGTTTCCCACGCCTTATGGATTCTTTGTATAGTCTTGGAATTTTGTGCGCCGAAATCCCTCACAAGGAAAGGAGACATGCTTTCTCCCGTCGGTGCTCCCCTCATGGGGTACCCTAGTTGTCTTATAGCGAGCGCGGGATTGTAGTTAATACAACCCCTCGTTCCTACCAGCGGAATGTTTGGGTATCTTCCACATGAGAAAAGGACTCCTTCTTTTCCTTCCTTCCATCGGGGGAACCAACTGATTGTTCTACCTCCTATCCCGGCCAAGAGCTGGTCCCAATCTATTCTCCTCTTTTCAGTGCACGAGCGATGGCTCAGGTGCGGACATGGATGTCTTGTGTCTTGTCGGAACAAGTGCGAAATCAACCAAACACAGAGGGCGGATAAGCAACAGATGATCCGTGCGCTACTCTTTTCGCACCTTCGGTCAAATGTGTCAAACAGATCTGCCAAGACAGCTACCACCGGACTTTCCTTGCTATGGTGGTAGGCAAGGAAAGCGTCGATTGCTGCTAGGTCTACCAAACCATCCACGTTTGGAAAGAGGACGACCCCAAAAATTAGCAAAGCTAACACATCCATAAACGGGACCCAGTCTCCTTGATTGGCCATACCCCTCGCCTTGTCTTCTAGGTAATTCTGTGGTAGGCCCGCTATGCCGTTCCGAGTCTGTTTTATGCGGTCCAAACCTCTTGCTGAATCCTTGACCACAGTTGCAATTCTGCTCAAAGAGGGGAGACATCCGGAGGAAAGATATGGTTTTCTTCCCCCGAGAGGACATCCTAGAATTTCCTCAAATTCTTCAATGGTTGGTACTAATTGGAAGTCCCCGAATGTGAAGCACCTCAAAGGCTGGTCGTAGTATTGGGTAAGTGATGCAATGGCTTCTATGGACACCTCTGCTATGGTCAACCCTAAGATCTTTCCGTAAGTCTTGCGGAAGGCTTGCATTTGGAGGGGTTCCATCAACTGCCCTAATTCCTTGATGCTGGTGGTATCTGGGTTTTTGACCTTGACTTGGTAGAACCTCTTGCCGGTTTGATTTGTTCCCATGCTTACTAAAGTGAGACAAAAGCTGGTGCAAATCAAAACTCCGATATCTCATGGGTGGGATGGATGCATGCATGATGGAATGCATATGACACAGATGCAATCTAGGAATGCGGGGGTCCGGGGAATTTGTCCCCTTCTTAGATACGACGTCTAGGGGTAGCGAAATGCCCCAACGCACGTTTTTAAGAAGGCGACACGGACCCTCCGTTGGTTTGTTTACAGTAGGGATCAAGACAGAACCCATATGCAATGCCTATGCAAACGACACAATGCGGTAATGTGCACAGTATGACAATATTTACCGAACATAAGCAAAAGGGTATATGATACTCATGCATGGCAGCGTGAAAAATGGCACCCAGCGTGTTTGCTTCGTGCCCCTATTTAAGGGATCTATAAGGGAGAGAACTAACTAGGCTTTTAGCAATAATCCCCAAGGTAGTTATATCTCTCTTGATGGTTTCTAGAGGTATCATCCCCTTTGAAGAACATATTGTAGCAGTAGGGACTACTAGCAACAATAGGTTTTCAAAGAGAAAAGCTCTAGATGAGGGTTCACTGTAATCAAGCAAGTCGGAGACCTAGCATGATCACAGATTCACCTCCACTCCTTATGTTCCCACGAACCCGGGTATAGGGCCCTTTTTTCACTCACAGTGTGTGCAAATAGTGTTGGTGTTTGTGTGCATCAAATGAATAAATATTTACCTCATGCATACATTTTAAAACGCACTAGAAGCAACAAAGAGTTTATATACACAAGAACATAATGTAGGGAAACCAACAAAGGAGTAAGTCATGGTAAAGCATTTGCACAAGATTAAATGGCCTAACTCTCTAAAAAAAGTCCCCAGTGGAGTCGCCAACTGTCGCAACCTACCCTTCGGCGGGAGGGCGACGCGTGACTCGCGGGATGCGTGTTCCACGAAAGGAATACGCGCGGAGTCGCCACCAACGTTTATTTGAGGAAGACGTCGGAAAAACCGGAAAAGACGCGATCTACGAACTTTTAAGTGAAAGGTTCGGGAGTTGTATTTACGCGCGGGGAAGGTATTAGCACCCCACACGTCCGTCCCAAGGGACGGCAGCCTTTAATCGAATGTGCAAACATGACTTTGATTTTTATGTTCCCTTTTATGTTCTTATATCCTTTATACCCTTTTTATATTTTTCTTTTTTGTGGTCGACAAGGGTGTTTCCCTTTGCTCCTACGTATTCCTCAATTTGTGATGAGGAAATCAGACCTACGTAGTTCTTTCGGAACAAAGTGTTTGGTTTAAGTTTGTTTTTTGTCTTTTTTGCAAAATATGTTTTTTATTTGAACAAAAGGTCATTTAAGGTGTTGGACCATTAAACGGTCTTTTGATTTTGAAAGGAGAGAAACGTTAAGGTGTTGGACCATTAACGATCTCTTGTTTTTGAAAGGAGAGAAACGTTAAGGCATTGGACCATTAACGACCTCTTGTTTTTGAAAGGAGAGAAACGTTAAGGCATTGGACCATTAACGACCTCTTGTTTTTGAAAGGAGAGAAACGTTAAGGCATTGGACCATTAACGATCTTTTGGGGTGGTCGACAAAAGCGGGGCTTTTGCTCCTACGTATCCTCAATTGCGATGAGGAAATCAGACCTACGTAGTTCTTGCCTTTTGTCAAGTGATTCTTTTTTACTTAAGTGGTGATCATTTTAAGGCGCTGGACCTTAAAAATGATCCATTTTACTTAGTGAGGAAATGAAATGACAAACTTCAAAAGCCTATTTTTGTGGACGAGCTTGACTAGGCGAGTTGATTTTAGCCTTAGTTTCACTTTAGTTATTAATCAATTCGATTAAGAATGAGGAATCCCAAAGAGAAAACGTCCGATTGATTTTCCGCTTTATTTTACTAAAAAGATATTTTTTGATTATTTATATTATTTTTTACCTCTTTTTGATTTCCAACGTGGTTACGGCACAACCGAACGGTCGGAATTTATTTTGACCGAAGTTAATGGATAATACAATTCAAACGTTCGGTGGAAATTTATTCTATTTTTAAGTTAAGCGAGAAATGACTTAAGTAAAATGGCTTAAGCATGTCAACAGGGGGTATAAAAAGTAAACAAAATGAGAATAAAAATGCACGAAACACAATGTGGACCACTACGGGCACATAGAATGAATCGAAAAGCTTGGTTCGAGGTACTTACCCGTTGAAGATCGAAGAACGATGAAGAACGAATGAAGAACGTCGAAGAACGGTTGAAATCTTTGCGAAATTCCTCACGGAAAACGTTACGGAAACGTTTCGGAAGCGCCTCGGCTTAGATTTTCTTCACGGAAACAATTTTTCCAAGCAAATTCGAAAGAGAGAGAAGTGCCTAAGGGGCTGAACCCCTTCCTTCTTCACTTCCTCCCCTATTTATAGCAAAATAGGGGAGGTGGTTGCCGCCCAGCTCGCCCAGGCGAGCAGGGTTGCTTCCTCCAGAAGCAACCGCCTTCTGGAGGAATATTCCGGAGGGCCCAAGTGGGCCTGGGTGCTATTTGCACCCCCATTTTTACTAAGTACACCCCCCCTCTGCTGTTTTTTGGTGATTCTTTTTTCGTAAAGTTACGGAAACTTACGAATTTCGTAACGATACTTGTTTTCTTTCCGTAATGTTACGGAACCTTGCGGATTACATAATCATCCCCTTTTTGACTTACGGAATGTTACGGAACCTCACTTAATTATGCAACGATGCTTCCATTTGATTTCCGGTGTGTCACGGAAACTTACGGATTGTGCATCAATATTTTTTTGGTTTTTCGGCATGTCCTGGAATTTCACAAATTGCCTAATGATGGGTGCCAAGCACCTCACGAGGACCAAAGAATGGTCGCACGTCATCGAGCAAAGGTCCCCGGACGAAATTAGGGTATGACAACCCCATTGCCACATCATATAGTCACACTTTGTGCATGTCCTTCATGCTTTACATGCCTCATGACACCTAAGAACACTTAGTGGAGAATCTTGGAATTGATCTTGGATTAGTGGGCTGAACCATAACTAAAACTCACTAATCATAATTAGTGAAATTTTGGCTCCACAAATTCAATTTCAAATTCAAGTGAAATTTGAATTGAAATTCAAATTTCCCTCCAATTTTTTGTGACACTTAGGCTATAAATAGATGTCATGTGTGTGTATTTTTTCAACTTTGATCATTTGAAAATTAAACTTCAGATTTCAGAGCTCTTATAGAGCACAAAATTTCGTGCTCTTCTCTTCCTCTCCATTCATTCATCTCCTTCTTCCTCCAAGCTCTTATCCATGGCCTCCTATGGTGGTGAGCTTCTCCTAGACTATCTTCTCCTTGAAGTGGCGTCTCCTCTCTCTCTTCCTTTCTCCATTCCACTGTGATTCATCTTCTAAGAAGCAAAGGAATCCATTGATGAAGAAGATCCTAGGCCTACAAGCTCCAATGGAGCTTACATCAAGTCGTAATCAGAGCACAAGAGCTTCAAGTAGGTGCTCCTTAAACCTCCATTAATTTTTTGCTTTACCTTCTCTTCCATTGTTGTTTCTTCATTTCTTCTTCATGTATCTCCTCACATGTCTTGTGCTAAATGTTGTTAACATGATTCTTTAGAGTTTCCACTGATTAAACTTACTGTAGAAGCTAGATTTGATTTTCTATGGTTCAAATTTCTTGTTCTTGTTCTTGAACCATGAATTGTGTTGAGTTTAGGTTCTTTTGAGTTTTTTCTTGTTATTTTTTGTGGCTGAAACCTAAACCATAAAATTCTTACAATAATATTAAAGTAGAAGAAAACCTCAAAAATCTAGATTGACTTGTTCACCTATTGTAGTTTTGTCATAGAAGTCATGTCTAGTCATGAAACTTGTCACATAAGATTTCTTATGTTGTGCTGAATTTTATTTTTCTTGTTTCTTTGTCTAACTCATTTGTTCATGAGTGTATGAAATTCTCTTAGCCTATTATTTGATTTGAGTCAAATCTTTCATGTTAATTAGTCCTTAACATGTTCATGAAAAATTCTTAGAGAGTCTTTGATTGTGAACCTTTTCTTGAACTTTTAGGTTTCCTTATGATTGTGTCTATTGTGAATTTGAGTTTTGGTGATTGAATTGCTGGCTGAAATGTTGATCCTAAGTGAATATTGAACTTCTAAAACTATAGTAAACAATCCTAGTGAATTCAACATACATAGGAAGGTTGAAAGTAAGCCCAATGCAATCAATATACCATGCTTAAAAAAAATCACTGGTGTTGGCAACTTGGACATACAAAGTTGTAAAAATTACTAAGAATTGGTTACTTTGAATTTTGAGCTGAAATTTTTACAGAATTTGCTAGATATCTGGAAAAAAAAGTTATAAGAAATGAACCAAGTGATTTGGATAAAAGGAAAAAATACTAAAAATCACACAAGTTGGCAGAAAAATCAGTATCCAAGAAAAAATAAGTGAAAGGGAAGTGTGCTTGTTATTTTGGCTCAAAATTTGTTCTATAACTGGTGCCTATTTTATACCAATCCTAGTTCTGAAATTTCAATTGAAAATTATTGTGAAAACAAGTGCCAAAACTAGAGGTTTCTTGAGTCTTTTTTTTTTAGTTTTTCTACTCTACTCTAGAGCCATTCTAGGTTTCTCTTTGAGTCCTACCTTCCTTTTATGTGCTTTTCATTGCTTTAATTGTTGAATCATCCTTGAAAATTTTTTCTTGTCAAAACTCTTTTGGTTTAGCTTTCATCTCATTTTTTGGTCTTTGGTTATTGCTTGTCTCTTTGTTTCCTTGTTTGTGAGTTGCCATATAGGGAATTGGAAAGGAGGATTGGTGTCATCCCTTGAAGAATTTGAGTCAAGAAGCAAGGGGCCAACCACCTTAAGAGCTATTGGAATAAGAAGCACTCAAAATTGAGTGAAACACAAAAGAGAGAATACCCACCAAAATTGAGGACTTCTTCTTTTTTTTGTAATTTGTATTTGGCAATTTTCTTTACTTTCAAACTTTGTAACAAAAAGGCCTTTCATTGGAAGTAAGTTGGGAGCCTCCAATAGGTCACCCTACTTCCATTTGAGTGTAATAATTTTAGGCAATTTTCCCTTAGGATAGTGAGTGTTTGTTGTGAACCTTAAACGAGGTCATCCAAACACTCTTAGGATCCGCCTAGTTTGTATTTCTTGCACTTCAATTTCTTGCTTACTTTCATAGCTTATTTCCTTTACCCTCCATTGTCAAACCGCTTAGATAGCTTGCCTTATACCAATTATTTTTTACCTTATCTTTCACACCTCTTTTAGTGTTTATTTTGGCTAGTTTCAACCATAGTTTCTTTTACCTTTTTTTCAAACCCCCAACAAGAAAGAACCATAACTTAGGAACCAACATGAGTCTTCATTCTTCATCTAGTGTTAATGGTGAGGGTTATACTCCTAAAGACCCCTTGTATAATATATTAGATGAGTTGAGATCCCATAAGTTGTGGAAAGAAAAACAAGAGAGAAAAGAAAAAGCTAAAAAAATAGTCGAAGAAATAATTCAAGATGAAAGAGAGAAAATAAGAGAGGAAGAAAGAAGAAAAATAATGAAAGAAATGAAAAGAGAAAAACATGCCTCCTATAATAGTCATGACTCTTGCAAGAGTTTAAGTGAAGAACTTAGCGACTATTATAGAGGGAGCCATAGTTCAAATACTAAAACATCACTCCCAAAGAAAAGAAAAGGATTGAAGGCCTCAAGAGGTTAACATTAGCCTTCCATATTGACATGGAAAAGATAATGTTGAGGCCTACTTAGATTGGGAAATGAAGGTTGAACAACTCTTTGCTTGCCATCATATTAGTGAAGAGAGAAAAGTTCCATTGGCTACCCTTAGCTTTCAAGGGTATGCCCTCTATTGGTGGACTTCCCTTTTTAGGGAACGAAGGATTCATGGGGATCCTCCAGTAGAGTATTGGAATTATCTTAAGAGAGCCCTTAGGAAGAGGCACATTCCCTCCTACTATAAACGAGAGCTTATGGACAAACGCCAAAGGCTTAGACAACGGAGTATGAGTGTTGAAGAATATAGACAACAAATGGAACTACTCTTTTTAAGAGCTGGACTTAGGGAAGAGGAAAGAACAAGCATAACTAGGTTCCTTAGTGGGCTTAATATGGAAGTGAGGAATAAGGTTGAACTCCTTGCATATAGGGACCTAGATGAGCTAGTCCAACTTTGTATAAGAGTGGAGCAACAACTTAAAAGAAAGCCTTCTTCAAAATCTTATGGCTTTCACTCTTATCCAAGGAAGGACCAAGCCCAAGGAATTTTGGGGGCTGCACCTTCAAAACCCAAGGAAGATAAGGGTAAGACCATAGAGAAATCCACCCCTAAGACTAGTTCCCAAGAAAGGACTAGCAACATTAAATGCTTCAAATGTCTTGGGAGAGGTCACATTGCCTCTCAATGCCCCACAAAGAAAACATTGATTATGAGGGGTCAAGACATTTATAGTAGTCAAGAGGAGACTACTTCTTCCCCTTCCTCTAGTGGAAGTGAAGATAAAGTAAGGGGTGAAGAGTCTAGTAAGGAAGTCTACCCCCATGAAGAAGGTGACCTCTTAATGGTTAGAAGGCTCCTAGGAGGTCAATCTTGTGGTCTATCTCAATCCCAAAGAGAGAACATCTTTCATACAAGATGCAAAATTTTAGATAAAGCTTGTTCTCTCATTGTAGATAGTGGGTCTTGTTGCAATTGTTGTAGCATAAGATTAGTTTCGAAGTTGAACCTCACTATCATTTCCCACCCAAAACCTTATAAACTTCAATGGCTCAATGAACAAGGGGAAATGATAGTTAACCAACAAGTGAAGGTACCTTTCTCCATTGGGACATATAAGGATGAAGTTAATTGTGATATAGTTTCCATGGAGGTAGGGCATATTCTTTTAGGAAGGCCATGGCAATTTGATAGGAAGATTATTTACAATGGCCTAAATAATGAGTTTACCCTCACCCATCTTGGAACTAAATTTGTGTTGCATCCTCAAACACCTTCACAGGTGGCCAAGGATCAACTAACTATGAAAGATAAGAGGGATGAGGAAGAAGAACTAGAAAACCAAAATAAAAAGAAGGATATTAAGGTCTTGTCTTTAAAGGCCAAGGGGAAGGAAAAAGAGGAAAAGGATTCCTCCAAGAAGATTGTTAAGAAGGAAAATCATTTTGCAACAAAATGTGATATCAAAAGAGCACTCCTTCTTAAACAATCTTTCTACCTTCTCCTATCAAGGGAAACATCCCTTAGCATCGCCATACCTCTTGAGCTTGAGGTTATTCCTCAAGTAAAGGAGTTGTTGGATGAGGGTTTGGTTTGTAAGAGCTTAAATCCTTGTGCTTTGTTGGTACCCAAAATAAGTATTATGAGGCACCAAATCCCTATGATAGGTGGTATGATGAATGTGTTGAGTGGTTCAACCCTCTTTTGTAAAATCACTCATGCACCCAACATCTTCATGATTTGTGTACATAGGGACTCATTAGGTAGGTTTGTTCTTATTTTTTGTTTCAATACAAACGTAGGTGCTCATATGGGACACCTTAGGTTTGTCATAATTTTTTGTAGGAATAATCAACATGAAAATAAAGAAAAAGGTATGTTTTATTCCATTACTTTCCTTAACTTTTTAAATAGTGATCAAGGGTTTCCCATGGACCCTGAGAGAATAAAGGTCATTCCTGAGTGGCCTACTCCACCATGTATAAGGGAAATTTGGAGCTTCAATGACTTAACAAACTTTTACAAAAGGTGTTGAGGAAAGAATCCCTGAGTTTCAAGAATCTATGGATTTGAGGTCAAATCCTTTTCAAGGGGGAGGGAATGATGCAATCCTACCCACCAAGGGCATTGGATAGAAGACTCCAAGAAGATTGGTCCAGAGATGCAAGAGAAGGCCCTAAGGTTCTCATGAGACTTAGGGTAGATTTTGGGCGCATGGGCTAAGTATGAGCCCACTTATCTTTGTACATATTAGATTAAGGTTTCATTATTTTTGGACCTTGTATTTAGGGCTTCATAATGTAGGTAAGGTACCCTAGAAATATAGGATTTTTCAGCCCTTGTATTTTAGGACACCTAGACTAGTTTTTGTATTAGGGGTAGTTTTGTAATTTCACATGCACTAAGTGAATATTTGATGTGTGCGTTGAGAAATAAATTTATTTGAATTGGTAGAAGCCTAATCCAATTAAATTTTAGAGGGGGAGGTGAACATTTGCTTACTACACCCCATTGCCACATCATATAGTCACACTTTGTGCATGTCCTTTATGCTTTACATGCCTCATGACACATAAGCACACTTAGTGAAGAATCTTGGAATTGATCTTGGATTAGAGGGCTGAACCATAACTAAAATTCACTAATCATAATTAGTGAAATTTTAGCTCCAAAGTTTGGCTCCACAAATTCAATTTCAAATTCAAGTGAAATTTGAATTGAAATTCAAATTTCCCTCCAATTTTTTGTGACACTTAATCTATAAATAGAGGTCATGTATGTGCATTTTTTCAACTTTGATCATTTGAAAATTAAACTTCATATTTCAGAGCTCTTTTAGAGCATAAAATTTCGTGCTCTTCTCTTCCTCCCCCTTCATTCATCTCCTTCTTCCTCCAAGCTCTTATCCATGGCCTCCTATGTAGAAGCAAGCTTCAGGATGATGAATCAAGTTGATTCAAGTAGTTTTGATGATAACAAAGATGATGACAAAAAGCCCAAGAGAATGATTTCAAGATTGAGTCAACAATTTCAAAGATCAAGATTAATTTCAAGATTCATGAGAAGAAAAATCATGATTCGAGAATCAAGAGAAGTTTGATTTCAAGATTCAAGAGAAGTTGATTTCAAGATTCAAGAAAAGATGAATTCAAGTTTCAAGAGAAGAAATCAAGAAGACTTCACAAGGGAAGTATTGAAAAGATTTTTCAAAAAACAAACATAGCACAGTTTTATTTTTCAAAAGAGTTTTCACAAAATTTTCTAAGTTACCAGAGTTTTTACTCTCTGGTAAGTAATCGATTACCAGTGGCAAAGTTTGTTTTCAAAAAGCTTTCAACTGAATTTACAACGTTCCAATTAATTTCAAAATGGTGTAATCGATTACAATATATTGGTAATCGATTACCAGTGTGTTTGAACGTTGAAATTCAAATTCAATTGTGAATAGTCACATCCATTCAAGCATCATACAAATCCCATAAGCAAGACCCAAAAAAATCACAAGATACATCAGTTGGAAAAACAACTAGATGCCAAACAGAAGTTGGAAATGAAAATTGATGTTGGATGTAACAATGATTTTCTTAACTTTTGATTCTAAGTGATTCAGAATAACAAGACGAAATAAATTTTATTTTGATGAGAATATAAATAAATGAATCGGTGATGCTTGGTGTGTTTTAGTGGGTGATTCCTGTAAATTAAGTTATGGTTAGATGAAGTGTCACATTTTTCTTAAATGATGTAATTAAGTGCTTGAATAAAAAATACAAAAGGAAACTAAACTTAAAAATCATTATATTTAATAAGCTCACATAAATCACCATTAATATCTATGTATTTTATGTGTTATTAGAGTACATTGTGCTTATTGGGCCTTTGGTGGGCTTATGAACATGTAACTTGGGGTGTGAATATAGGAAGTGAGTATTAACTTAGGAGAAGTATGATACGGGATATTCTTGTAAGTAAGTCAAGAGAGGGATGGGTAGTTAGAATAACATAATAACAAACCTTCCCAAGGGGGAAGCGGTGAGACATAAATAGAGGTTGATTCCTCTAATTCAGGGGATCAGAATTTGTAAACACTCTTGTATCTCAATTTCCTTTCTAATAAGATTCGGAGGTCATTCTTTCATTTGCGTCCCTACTCTTCTCTGTAATTCTTCGAGTCTCATCCTAGAATTACATTAACAAGTGGTATCAGCCTGTAGCCTTCCAAGCGTGACCAGCCATGGCGGATGCTACACGGAATCGTGTTCTTGAGCGTGAAATTGAAGATCGCGTGGAGAATCGTCTCAGTTCCAAGATTGATGAAAGATTCATGGAGATGGTAGCTTCGATGCAACAAACTCTTCACGATTCCCTAACACAGTCGTTCGCCTTGTCGATATCGCAGCAAATGCAGAACCTTCTACACAATAACAGTAAGGGCAAAACTCATTCTCCAACGGGGGGGAAGCCCAATTTGAGATGAGAGATCTTCTTATTCTTGCGGAACACGTCTAGCTAGAATTGATTTTCCGTGTTTCTTTGGTAATGATGTTAAACAATGGTTAATCCAATGTGATACGTTCTTCTCTATTGATAATACACCTGAGGAGTTTAAGGTAAGGTTAGCGGTGGTACATTTTGAAGGGAAAGCCATTCAATGGCATAGCTCTTATGTGAAATCTGTAGGATTGCAGAACTTACCACCTTGGTCAGAATATACAAGGATTTTAATTGAAAGGTTTGGCGAAGTATGTGATGATCCTATGGCTGAATTGATGCAATTGAGGCAGAAGGGATTGATAGTGGAGTACCATGAAGCTTTTGATGCTATTGTAGCTCGTTTGGATTTGAGTGAAGAGCATAGGCTGAGTTGCTTTTTGGGGGGGGCTTAAACAAGAAGTCCAGATGCTTGTTCAAATGTTTCAACCAAATTCTGTCTGACGGGCCTTCATATTAGCAAAAATGCATGAGGCAGCAACTGTGCATGGTTCTGTTACAAAATCTTGGAATAAATAGTCTAAACCTAAGGCTTCTTCTAAACCACCATTGTTACCTACACCTCCTAAAACTATTTCCAAGACACAAGATATCCCCAAAAGAAAACAGCAAGCCTCTAAAACTTTAACCCCTGCGTATATGAGTGATAGAAGAGCAAAAGGGTTATGTTATTTTTGTGATGAACCCTTTACGCCTGAGCATGGTTTGAGTCATAAAACACTACAGTTGCATGTGATGGAAGTGGATGAGTTACAGGAGGGTGCAGAGGAAGAAGTGTCGCTTGAAAACTCAACGGGGTCCAGCTCTATAGATCCTCAAATTTTTGTCCATGCCCTCATGGGAATTGCCAATTTCCACACCATGCGTGTGACAGGCTACCACCAAAAGAAGCCTCTCCATGTGTTGATTGACAATGGGAGTACCCATAATTTTCTGGACATTGAGGTGGCCAAGAGATTGGGTTGCAAAAGTAATGCTTTTGATTCCTTGAGTATGGTGGTTGCTGATGGTACACAGTTAAACGTGTTTGTTGTCGTTAGAGGATTCCAATGGGGAATTCAGCAAACCAAATTCACTTCTGATATGTTACTCATTCCATTGGGATGCTGTGATTTGGTCTTGGGAGTGGAGTGGCTGGTTTTCTTGGGTGATATTGTATGGAATTTTAATAAGTTGCAGATGGAGTTCTATGTTAAGGGAAGGAGACATGTGTTAAGAGGGGCCTCTACTGGATTAAAAACAGTTAAGAGGCAACAATTGGGGAAGGCTATGTCAACTGGTGTTCATTTGTCAATTTTGCAAGTATGTGATGGACAAAGGGGTTTTTTGAACTCATTTACAACTCAAGCTGTTGATAAAGAAGTCCCTCCTACTCTTGCCAAGTTATTGGATGAGTTCTCTGATTTATTTCAAGAACCTAGTGGGTTACCTCCTCGCAGACCTGGTCATGACCATCGAATTCCACTAGTTCAAGGTGTTGGTCCTATCAGTAAGAGACCATACAGGTATGCTAAATAGCTTAAAGATGTGATTGATAAGCTGGTGTAGGAATCTTTGTCGACTAGTATAATTCAAAATAGCAGTAGTCCTTTGGCAAGCCCAGTAGTCTTGGTGGGTAAAAAAGACGAATCATGGAGGTTATGTGTGGATTATAGGGATCTTAACAAGCATACAGTTAGAACAAGTTTCCAATTCCTTTAGTAGATGATCTATTGGATGAATTGGCAGGTTCTAGCATTTTCTCCAAAATCGATTTGCGGTCAAGATATAATCAAGTGAGAATGGATCCTGCTGATGTGTATAAGACTGCTTTTAAGACTCATGCTGGGCATTTTGAATACTTAGTGATGCCCTTTGGTCTCACTAATGCACCTGCAACATTTGAAGGGCTTATGAACTTAGTTTTTAAGGAGTTTTTGAGGAAGTTTATGCTAGTGTTCTTTGATGACATTTTGGTTTATAGATGTTCATTGGAAGACCATTTGCTGCATTTACACAAAGTTTTGGCAACTATGAGGGCGAATTCCTTGTTTGCTAAGAGGAGTAAGTGTTATTTTGGGGTTTCTAAAGTAGAGTACCTTGGCCACTTCATTTCTAAGGAGGGGGTATCAACTGATCCAGCTAAAGTGCTTGCAATAGAATAGTGGCCACTACCTAAAACCTTGAAACAATTTAGAAGCTTCCTGGGGTTAGTTGGATATTATAGAAGGTTTGTCAAGGGATATGGTGGCATTGCTAAACCATTAACTAACATGCTTAAAAAATATAACTTTATCTGGTCCGATGCAGCGAAACTGGCTTTTCAGCAATTGAAGAAGAAGCTTACTGAGACTCCAGTTTTGGCTTTACCCGACTGTTCAAAAACCTTTGTGGTAGAGGTGGATGCTTCAGGTTTGGGAATTGGAGCAGTCTTGATGCAAGATCACCACTCTATAGCTTACATAAGTAGACATTTGAATCACCAACAATAGTCTTACTCTACTTATGAAAAGGAGTTACTAGTTGTGGTTATGGTTGTCCAAAAATGGAGACATTATTTACTGAATACTCATTTTATCATCAAAACTGATCATCGAAGCTTGAAATTCATTTTGGATAAAAAATGGACTACGGCATTTCAGCAAAGGTGGTTGGTGAAATTAATGGAGTTTGATTTTTCAATTGAGTATAAGCAGGGACATGATAATGTAGCTGCTGATGCCTTGTCACGAGTGGAACCAGTTGCTTGTCAAGCTCTCGCGGTTCATCAGGTGGTTTCTGAATTGGTGATAAAGATTAAAGCCTCTTGGGATTCAGATCCTGCAATTCAGAGGTTGATTTCAGAATTACAAGCAAACTCTGGTTCTCACAAACATTATTCTTGGAAGGATGGGGAGTTAATGAAGAAAGGAAGACTAGTTGTGGGTAGAGATGATGCTTTAAGACAGGATATTCTTCTGCATTTTCATGCTTCTGCCGCTGCTGGTCACTCGGGACGAAATGCAACCTTACAAAGGCTCAAATCTGTGGTCTATTGGAAAGGGATGAGTAAAGATGTTAGAGCTTTTGTTTAGAAATGCAGTGTATGTCAGAAGTGTAAATATGAGACCAAGGCTTCTCCTGGATTGCTGCAACCATTGCCTATTCTGGATCTGATTTGGCAGCACATTACCATGGATTTTATAGAAGGCTTGCCTAGTTCCTTTGGTAAGCAGGTGATTTTTGTAGTAGTTGATAGGTTGAGCAAGGCAGCCCACTTTATGGCTCTTTCTCATCCTTATTCTGCTGCTGATGTTGCTCAATCCTTCCTTGATCATGTATTCAAGTTGCATGGATTTCAAAATTCTATCACCAGTGACAGAGATTCAATATTTCTCAGTCAGTTTTGGCAGGACCTTATGGCTTTTCAGGGTGTTCAGGTCCAGCTCTTCACAGCTTATCACCCTCAGACAGACGGCCAAACAAAGATTGTTAACAAGTGTTTGGAAACATATTTGAGGTGTATGTGTGCAGATTCACCCTCTCAATGGTCTAAGTGGTTACCCCTAGCTGAATGGTGGTATAACACCACCTTTAACAGCTCTATTCGAGCTACTCCTTATGAAGTGTTGTATGGACAGCCGCCTCTTGTGAATCTTCCTTACTTAGCAGGAGCTTCTAAGATTGAGTTGGTGGATAGAAGCCTCTTGAGCAGGGAGGAGATGCTGAAACTCATTAAATTTCACATGATGGAAGATAAACATAGATCTGAGAGGCAGTTCAGTGTTAGCGATATGGTCTATGTTAAATTGCACCCTTATCGGAAAATTTTCATAGTCTCAGGTATTGGAACAGATTGGGGCTGATGCAATCCTCCCTAGAAAGGGACCAGTAGCTAGAGCCATGAGCAAGAGGCTCCAAGAAGATTGGGCTGGAGCTGCTGAAGAAGGCCCTAGGGTTCTCATGAATCTCTGGGTAGATTTCTGAGCCCGTGGGCCAAGGTTGGGTCCAATTATCTTTGTACATATTAGACTAGGATGTCATTATATTTTATCCTTGTATTTAGAGCTCCATACTATAGGTAGGGTACCCTAGAAATATATGATTTTTCAGCCCTTGTATTTTAGGGCACCTAGACTAGTTTTTGTATTAGGGGTAGTTTTGTAATTTCACATGCACTAAGTGAATATTTGATGTGTGTTGGGAAAAAAATTTAATTGAATTGGTAGAAGCCCAATCCAATTAAATTTTAGAGGGGAAGGTGAGCATTTGCTTACTACACCCCGTTGCCACATCATATAGTCACACTTTGTGCATGTCCTTCACGCTTTGCATGCCTCATGACACCTAAGCACACTTAGTGGAGAATCTTGGAATTGATCTTGGATTAGTGGGCTGAACCATAACTAAAATTCACTAATCATAATTAGTGAAATTTTGGCTCCAAAGTTTGGCTCCACAAATTCAATTTCAAATTCAAGTGAAATTTGAATTGAAATTCAAATTTCCCTCCAATTTTGTGTGACACTTAGGCTATAAATAGAGGTCATGTGTGTGCATTTTTTTCAACTTTGATCATTTGAATATTAAACTTCATATTTCAGAGCTCTTTTAGGGCACAAAATTTCGTGCTCTTCTCTTCCTCTCCCTTCATTCATCTCCTTCTTCCTCAAAACTCTTATTGATGGCCTCCTATGGTGGTAAGCTTCTTCTAGACTCATCTTCTCCTTGAAGTGGTGTCTCCTCTCTCGCTTTCTTCTCCATTCCGCTGCCATTCATCTTCCAAGAAGCAAAGGAATCCATTGATGAAGAAGATCCTAGGCCTACAAGCTCCAATGGAGCTTACATCATGTGGTATCAAGAGCATCTTCATCTAGGTGATGTTCTTTTGCTTCCTCTATCTTTTTGTTCGGTGAATTCTCGTTAATTCCTTGTTCTTCATCATATTCTCCATATATATCCTCCATTGTCTTGTGGTTTGGTGCTGTTTAGAGTATATTCAAAAAAATAAACCGATTAAATCTTAGATCTACACTTGTTCTTGCATTTCTATGGTTCAAATTTTGTAGATCTACTCTTGAATCATGTTTTTGTGTTGATTTTAGGTTCTATCATTTTTCATTAATAATATTCTTCTGCTGAACCTTAGAGCTAAATTTTATTCCAAAATATTGATTAGAAAAAAAAATACAAAAATCTAAGTGTAAATCACTTAATCCATGTTTTCTTAGAGTCATGTTTAGTCATAGTAATTGTCACATTATGTTCTAAGTTTGTGTTGAATTTTTATTTTGTTGATTGAATTCTATATACATTTGTTCATGTATTCTTGTCATTCTTAGTCTATCTTTTGAATTTTGAGTCTAATTCATGCATGTTATTTAGTTCATAACATGTTCTAAATCAATTCCTAGAAGTATTGTTGTTGAACTCTTTTTTTTTTGTTTTATAAGTTTCCTACATGATGCCTATGATGAAGTTGAGTTGTGATGTTGAGTTGTGGCTGGATTTTTGAATCAAATAAGTCTTAAGTTCTCTTGAATTGTGTTATTAAAGATAATTGAGCATAAGCAAACACAAATTGTAACTATCCAAGCCTTAAGCAACATAAACACTACTCTTGATTTCTAGGTTGAAATCGCTAGTGCTGGCAGCTTGAACATACAAACTTGTATAAATTATTGGGAATTGGTCACTACATGTCTTGAGCTGAACTTTTTACTGAATTTTCTAGACATCTGGGCCAAAATTATAAAAAAAGAACCAAGTGATTTGGATTAAATTATAAAATAATAAAAATCACACAAGTTGGCAGAAAAATCAATGTCCAGGAA
Organism: Glycine max; assembly: GCF_000004515.6. NCBI lineage: Eukaryota > Viridiplantae > Streptophyta > Magnoliopsida > Fabales > Fabaceae > Glycine > Glycine max. The sequence goes on along the minus strand of NC_038243.2, from coordinate 32,492,157 downwards.
AAAAAAGTGAAAGATAAGTGTACTTGTTGTTTTGGCTCAAAATTTGTTCTATAATTGGTGCCTATTTTATACCAATCCAAGTTTTGAAACTTCAATTGAAAATTATTGTGAAAACAAGTGCTAAAACTAGAGGTTTCTTGAGTCTTTTTTTCTTTCTTTTTTTAGTTTTTCTACTCTACTCTAGAGTCATTCTAGGTTTCTCTTTGAGTCCTAGCTTGCTTTTGTGTGCTTTTCATTGATTTAATTGTTGAATAATCCTTGAAAATTTGCCTTGTTAAAACTTTATTGGTTTAGCTTTCATTTCATTTTTTTTTTGTCTTTAGTTATTGTTTGTCTCTTTGTTTCCTTGCTTGTGAGTTGCCATATAGGGAATTGGAAAGGAGGATTGGTGCCATACCTTGAAGAATTTGAGTCAAGAAGCAAGGGGCCAACCACCTTAAGAGCTATTGGACTAAGAAGCACTCCAAATTGAGTGAAACACCAAACAGAGAATAGCCACCACAATTAAGGACTTTTTTTTGTAATTTTGTAATTGGCAATTTGTTTTGCTTTCAAATTTTGTAATAAAAAGGCCTTTTATTGGAAGTAAGTTGGGAGCCTCCAATAGGTCACCCTACTTCCATTTGTATGTAATAATTTTAGGCAATTTTCCCTTAGGATAGTGAGTGTTTTGTTGGGAACCTTAAATGAGATCATCCAGACACTCTTAGGATCCGCCTTGTTTGCATTTCTTGCACTTTAATTTCTTGCTTACTTTCATAGCTTATTTCCTTTACTCTCAATTGTCAAACCGCCTAGGTAGTTTGCCTTTTACCAATTAGTTTTTACCTTATCTTTCACACCTCTTTTAGTGTTTATTTTGGCTAGTTTCAACCATAGTTCACATACTAAACATCACTCCCAAAGAAGAGAAAAGGGTAGAAGGCCTCAAGAGGTTAACATTAGCCTCCCATATTTCCATGGAAAAGATAATGTTGAGGCCTACTTAGATTGTGAATGAAGGTTGAACAACTCTTTACTTGTCATTATATTAGCGAAGAGAGAAAAGTTCCATTGGCTACCCTTAGCTTTCAAGGGTATGCCCTCTATTGGTGGACTTCCCTAGTTAGGGAACGAAGGATTCATGGGGATCCTCTAGTAGAGTATTGAAATGATCTTAAGAGTGCCCTTTGGAAGAGGCACATTCCCTCCTACTATGAAAGGGAGCTTATGGACAAGCTCCAAAGGCTTAGACAAGGGAGTATGAGTGTTGACGAATATAGACAACAAATGGAACTACTCCTTTTAAGTGTTGGACTTAGGGAGGAGGAAAGAACAAGCATAGTTAGGTTCCTTAGTGGGCTTAATATGGAAGTGAGGGACAAGGTTGAACTCCTTCCATATAGGGACCTAGATGAGCTAGTCCAACTTTGTATAAGAGTGGAGCAACAACTTAAAAGAAAGCCTTCTTCAAAATGTTATGGCTCTCACTCTTATCCAAGGAAGGACCAAGGCCATGGAATTTTAGGTGCTGCACCTTCAAAACCCAAGGAAGATAAGGGTAAGACCATAGAGAAATACACCCCTAAGACTAGTTCCCAAGAAAGGACTAGCAACATTAAATGTTTCAAATGTCTTGGGAGAGGTCACATTGCCTCTCAATGCCCCACAAAGAAAACCTTGATCATGAGGGGTCAAGACATTTATAGTAGTCAAGAGGAGACTACTTCTTGCCCTTCCTCTAGTGGAAGTGAAGATGAAGTAATGGGTGAAGAGTCTATTGAGGAAGTCTACCCCCATGAAGAAGGTGACCCCTTAATGGTTAGAAGGCTCCTTGGAGGTCAATCTTGTGATCTTTCTCAATCCCAAAGAGAAAACATCTTTCATACAAGATGCAAAATTTTAGATAAACTTGTTCTCTCATTGTGGATAGTGGATCTTGTTGCAATTGTTGTAGCGCAAGATTAGTTTCCAAGTTGAACCTCACTATCATTCCCCACCCAAAACCTTATAAACTTTAATGGCTCAATGAGCAAGGGGAAATGATAGTTAACCAACAAGTGACGGTACCTTTCTCCATTGGGACATATAAGGATGAAGTTAATTGTGATATAGTTCCCATGGAGGCAGGACATATTCTTTTAGGAAGGCCGTGGCAATTTGATAGGAAGATCATTTACAATAGCCTAACTAATGAGATTACCCTCACCCATCTTGCCACTAAATTTGTGTTGCATCCTCAAACACCTTCACAGGTGGCCAAAGATCAACTAATTATGAAAGATAAGAGGGATGAGGAAGAAAAACTAGAAAAACAAAAGAAAAAGAAGGATAGTAAGGCCTTGTCTTCAAAGGCCAAGGGGAAGGAAAAAGAGGAAAAGGATTCCTCCAAGAAGATTGTTAAGAAGAAAAATCATTTTGCAACAAAAAGTGATATTAAAAGAGCACTCCTTCTTAAACAATCTTTCTTCCTTCTCCTATCAAGGGAAACATCCCTTAGCACTGCCACAATTCCAACATTTGAGACCTTACCCCCAAAGGTCCAAGAACTCTTACATGAATTTGGTGATATATTTGCCAAAGATATACCCCCTGGGCTACCTCCTTTAAGGGGAATAGAACACCCAATAGATTTAGTCCCAAGAGCAAGCCTTCCTAATAGGCCAACCTATAGGACTAACCCTCAGGAGACTAAGGAGATAGAGTCTCAGGTTAAAGAATTGTTGGAGAAGGGTTGGGTCCAAGAGAGCCTAAGCCCATGTGTTGTGCCAGTGTTATTGGTGCCCAAAAAGGATGGTACGTGGAGAATGTGTATGTGAATGTATGTATACATGATTTTGATGATGTCAAAGAAGAATGTAACAAGGCTGCTTCAAATGATAAGCATTTGCTTCAAGAATAATTCAAGATTGCTTCAACAAACAAAGCCTTGTTTCAAGATTCACTAAAGACCAAGCCTTGCCTTAAAACAAAGTGCTTTCAAGACATGCAAGGCTCTGGTAATCGATTACCAGGAAGTGTAATCGATTACCAGAAGATAGGGTTGAAAAATAGCTGTTGAAAAAGGTTTTGAATTTGAATTTTCAACATGTAACCGATTACCATATGTCTGTAATCGATTACCAGCAACGAAACTCCTGAAATTCAAATTCAAAAGTCATGACCATTCAAATTATAACTGTGTAATCGATTACACAAACATTGTAATCGATGACCAGTGGAGAATTTTCAGAAAATCTGCCAACAGTCATAACTTTTCATTGGATTTGTGAATGGCCATCAAAGGCCTATAAATAGGTGACTTGGGCACGAATTTTAGAAGGAGTTTTTGCTTGGCAAAAATGTCTTATCCTCTCAAAAGAAAATGAGAGAGATTCCAAAAGAACTTCATTGTCAAATGCTCTCTCAAAAGAAATCCTTGGCCAAACACTTGCAAAATCTATAAGGATTCTTACATTATCTTCATTGTAATTTCTTCTCTTGAAGAGAGAATTCTTCTTCCATTCTTCTTATTCAATGAGATTGGCTAAGAGACTGTGAGTCTCTTGTTGTAGAGCATCTGAACACAAGGGATGGGTTGTTCCTGTGTGGTTCAGACTTTGTAAAGGATTTTACAAAGATAGTGGAAATCTCAAGTGGGTTACTTGAGTACTAGACGTAGGCACAGGAAGTGGCTGAACCAGTATAAAATTGTGTTTGCATTCTCTCTTCCCTTATCTCATTTATGTTATTGCAATCAATTTTTCCTTGCATGTTTAAAGAATATTATTAAATTGATTGTTGTTGCTTCTTCTGCATTCTAAGTCTATCCCTCTTAAGATTATTGAGGCCACAAGGACCAACATTAAACAATCTTTCTACCTTCTCCTATCAAGGGAAACATCACTTAGCACTGCCACAATTCCTACATTTGAGACCTTACCCCCAAAGGTCCAAGAACTCTTACATGAATTTGGTGATATATTTCCCAAAGAGATACCCCCTAGGCTACCTCTTTTAAGGGGAATAGAACACCAAATAGATTTAGTCCCAAGAGCAAGCCTTCCTAATAGGCCAGCCTATAGGACTAACCCTCAGGAGACTAAGGAGATAGAGTCTCAGGTTAAAGAATTATTGGAGAAGGGATGGGGCCAAGAGAGCCTAAGCCCATGTGTTGTGCCAGTGTTGTTGGTGCCCAAAAAGGATGGTATGTGGAGAATGTGTACAGATTGCAGGGCCATCAACAACATCATTGTAAAGTATAGGCACCCCATTCCTAGACTTGATGATTCGCTTGATGAGTTGCATGGTGCCAATATCTTTTCAAAAATTGATCTTAAAAGTGGGTATCACCAAATCAAGATGAAAAAGGGTGATGAGTGGAAAACCGCTTTCAAGACCAAGTTCGATTTGTATGAATGGCTAGTGATGCCTTTTGGGCTCACTAATGCACCAAGCACCTTTATGAGGCTTATGCATCATGTCTTAAGGGATTTCATAAGTAGATTTTTGTAGTTGTTTATTTTGATGATATTTTAGTGTACAGTAGGAGCCTAGATGATCACTTAGAACATCTCAGGCAAGTTCTTTCAGTCCTTAGGAAAAACACCCTCTATGCAAATATAGAGAAGTGTACTTTTTGTGTAGATAATATAGTGTTCTTAGGGTTTGTAGTTGGTAGAAATGGGTCCAAGTGGACCCTAAGAAAATCAAAGCCATCCAGAATGGCCCACCCCAAAAAGTGTGGGAGATATTAGGAGCTTCCATAGGTTAGCAAGCTTCTATAGAAGGTTCATTCCTAATTTCTCTACAATTGCATCACCTCTCAATGAGCTAGTGAAGAAGAATGTGGCATTTACCTGGGGTGAAAAACAAGAGCAAGCCTTTGCTTTGCTCAAAGAAAAACTTACAAAGGCACCTGTTCTAGCTCTTCCTGACTTTTCTAAAACTTTTGAGCTAGAATGTGATGCCTCTGGAGTGGGAGTTAGAGCTGTATTATTACAAGGTGGGCACCCTATTGCTTATTTTAGTGAAAAACTTCATAGTGCCACCCTCAACTACCCCACCTATGATAAAGAGCTATATGCCTTGATAAGAGCCCTCCAAACTTGAGAACATTACCTTGTTTCCAAGGAATTTGTCATTCATAGTGATCATCAATCACTTAAGTACATTAGAGGGCAAAGCAAGTTAAACAAGAGGCATGCAAAATGGGTAGAGTACCTAGAGCAATTTCCATATGTTATCAAATACAAAAAGGGAACAACAAATGTGGTAGTTGATGCCCTCTCTAGGAGACACACATTGTTTTGCTCCCTAGGAGCCCAAATTTTAGGATTTGATAATATTAGGGACTTGTATGCTTTACATGAACATTTCTCTCCCATTTACGAGAGTTGTGGGAAAAAGGCCCAAGATGGATTCTATTTGGCTGAGGGGTATTTGTTCAAAGAGGGAAAATTTTGCATACCCCAAGGATCCATTAGAAAATTACATGTGAAAGAGAGCCACGAGGGTGGGCTCATAGGCCACTTCGGGATAGACAAGACCCTTGTCTTACTCAAAGAAAAGTTTTATTGGCCCCATATGAAGAAAGATATCCATAAGCATTGCACTAGGTGTGTGGCTTGTTTACATCCCCTCATGGGCTATACACACCCTTACCCATCCCCTCTGCACCTTGGGTAGACATTAGTATGGACTTTGTCCTTGGGCTTCCTAGAACCCAAAGAGATGTAGACTCTATCTTTGTGGTGCTGGATAGGTTTAGCAAGATGGCACACTTTATACCATGCCACAAGGTGGATGATGCTTCCCACATCTCAAAACTCTTTTTCAGGGAAGTTGTGAGACTCCATGGTTTGCCTATGACCATTGTGTCAGATAGAGATGCTCAGTTCCTTAGCCACTTCTGGAAAACCTTATGGGCTAAGCTAGGAACTAAACTTCTTTTCTCTACCACTTGTCATCCACAAACTGATGGGCAAACAGAGGTAGTGAATAGGTCTTTATCCACCCTTTTAAGGGCTCTTCTGAAAGCCAATCATAAGTCTTGGGATGAGTATCTTCCTCATGTAGAATTTGCCTACAATAGGGGGGTTCATAGAACCACTAAGCAATCCCCTTTTGAGGTTGTCTATGGGTTCAATCCCCTAACACCGTTAGACCTCATTCCCCTCCCACTGGACACTTCTTTTATACATAAAGAAGGGGAATCTAGGTCAGAGTTTGTAAAAAAGTTGCATGAGAGGGTTAAGAACCAAATAGAGAACCAAACAAATGTGTATTCAACTAAAGACAATAGAGGAAGAAGAGAGCTAGTTCTTAATGACGGTGACTGGGTTTGGCTCCATCTTAGGAAGGATAGATTCCCTACTAAAAGGAAATCCAAGCTTAGCCTTAGAGGGGATGAACCTTTTCAGGTTATAGAGAGAATCAATAACAATGCCTATAGGTTGGACCTCCCAGAAGAGTATGGAGTCAACACCACTTTTAACATTTCTGATTTAATTCCTTTTGCAGGTGGAGCTGATATTAAGGAGGAGGAACTAACAGATTTGAGGTCAAATCCTCTTCAAGGGGAAGGAGATGATGCAATCCTCCCTAGGAAGGGACGAGTCACTAAAGCCATGAGCAAGAGGCTCCAAGAGGATTGGGCTAGAGCTGCTGAAGAAGGCCCTAGGGTTCTCATGAACCTCAAGATAGATTTCTGAGCCCATGGGCCAAGGTTGTGTCCAATTATCTTTGTACATATTAGACTAGGATGTCATTATATTTGATCCTTGTATTTAAGGCTCCATAATGTAGGTAGGGTATCCTAGAAATACAGGATTTTTCAGCCCTTGTATTTTAGGGCACCTAGACTAGTTTTTGTATTAGGGGTAATTTTGTAATTTCACATGCACTAAGTGAATATTTGATGTGTGTGTTGGGAAATAAAATTTAATTGAATTGGTAGAAGCACAATCCAATTAAATTTTAGAGGGGGTGAGCATTTGCTTACTACACCCCATTGCCACATCATATAGTCATACTTTGTGCATGTCCTTCATGCTTTACATGCCTCATGACACCTAAGCACACTTAGTAGAGAATCTTGGAATTGATCTTGGATTAGTGGGCTGAACCATAACTAAAATTCACTAATCATAATTAGTGAAATTTTGGCTCCAAAGTTTGGCTCCACAAATTCAATTTCAAATTCAAGTGAAATTTGAATTGAAATTCAAATTTCCCTCCAATTTTGTGTGACACTTAGGCTATAAATAGAGGTCATGTGTGTGCATTTTTTTCAACTTTGATCATTTGAATATTAAACTTCAGATTTCAGAGCTCTTTTAGAGCACAAAATTTCGTGCTCTTCTCTTCCTCTCCCTTCATTCATCTCCTTCTTCCTCTAAGCTCTTATCCATGGCCTCTTATGGTGGTGAGCTTCTTCTAGACTCACTTTTCCTTGAAGTGGCGTCTCCTCTCTCTCTTGCTTCTCCATTACGTTGTCATTCATCTTCCAAAAAGCAAAGGAATCCATTGATGGAGAAGATCCTAGGTCTACAAGCTCCAATGGAGCTGACATCAGGGGCAGTGGCCTACAAGATCAAGCTTCCTTCGGGTTCAAGCATACATGATGTATTCCATGTCTCTCAATTGAAGAAGCATGTAGGTGAAGCAGTAACTTCTTCTAGTCTTCAAAGTTCAGTAGAAGGAGATCCTCTAATCAAAGAACCTGAAGCTATTTTGGATCGCATGACAGTAAAGAGAAGGGGTCGAGCGATTACTAAGGTCCTAGTAAAGTGGAAGCATAGCTTGCCAGAGGATGCAACTTGGGAATTGTTCTTTGATTTGAAGCAAAGGTATCCTCACTTCCAACCTTGAGGACAAGACTGAAGCTAAGGGTGGGGAATTGATACGGGATATTCTTGTAAGTAAGTCAAGAGAGGGATGGGTAGTTAGAATAACAGAATAACAGACATTCCCAAGGGGAAAGTGGTGAGACATAAATAGAGGTTGATTCCTCTGATTCAGTGAATCAAAATTTGTAAACACTCTTGTATCTCAATTTCCTTTCTAATAAGATTCGGAGACCGTTCTTTCATTGGCGTCCCTACTCTTCTCTGAAATTCTTCGAGTCTCATCCTAGAATTACCTTAACAAAGTCTAAATTTGCACAACCAACTGAACTAATCTTTGTTAGTCCCACAACCAATATACCACTCATTAACCGAGGGAAGAAATTCTTAAATGTTTTGTGGATTAAAGTTGGTAAAGTTCAAAAGTCCTTTTCTGAAAACAATTTCTTTCTTCATTTGATGCATTTAAGTTTTTTTATAATGCATTGGAATTTATAAAAGTATTTTCCAAACTTTAATCCAAACATAACCTTAATAATTCATGCCAAATTCAATTGTAGTAACTTACACACGTAAAATTAAGGTAGATCATAGATTCACAGGTGAAGAGTTTATTTCCTACAAAAACTAAGAGTGAAACAATAATTTACACTTAAAATCCATAGAACCTTCCTCTGTAGCACGGTTTAACAATAGCCAATTCAAATGTCTACAAAACAACCGTACTTATGCTGTCCTATGTCAAGGCTGTCAAACATTCCATGTTCAATTGCTTCCTCATATGGCTTATTTGAAATGACTGATTATGCATAACTCATTGTTGCATATAATAAGCAAAAAGCAATTGTCTAGAAAAGAATTCCATTCACTGCAGAAGCCACCACTAATCTCTTGTTTCTTTTGTACATTAGGCCTCTAAACAGCACTTCACCTGTGAGGAGCCGATGTATGCGGCATAGGGTACGTCATAGGGCCCATATTTACTGGTGCACCAGGTACGACTGCACCGGGAACCGGGGCTCGGACTCCATATGCCATGTGTGCAGGTGCAGGAAGGTTCACTGGGGTGCCAACAGCAGATACTAAGGGTCCTCCTATTGGTTGTCCAATGGTTGGAGCAGCATAGATACCAACACCTGGCACCCCTGTTGATGCCGGGGTGTCCGTTTTGGCTGCTTTGGCAGTAGAATTTCCAGCAGAACCGTTTGTTTGACCGGTTATTGGTCCTTGAGGTGCTGAAATGTCTCCATTGATAACGCTGGTGATATCATGTATGCTGGATCGCCTTCTATCTTTGTTCATGGAGTTCAAACGAATGAAGTATTTTTGGGCATGGCTTGCTACTTGTGTAGGTGTTCTTGTCACCACAAAGTTCCTTGATATGCTTCGCCAGTCACCTTTGCCATACTTATCCAAGCCCAGAAGAAATAACCTGTTCAACCAATTTGAAATTTTAAAACGAAATAAGCTTAGCATACGGATGCATCTATTTGATATCCAAAAAAGAGAAGCATTCAATAGCAGTACCAATAAAACTGTAAAATCCACACACTGTTGTAATCACTGATCCTCAGATTGTAACTCAGTACTGAAGAAATTCAATATAGCATCAGTCCACAGCATGTATTAAAGTCAGCAGCTAGCTTATGAATAGTAGAGGTACCAGTAGTAACAGCTTTGCTGCTTGTTTAACCTCACTTGATAAATGTTACAAATGTCCTGTTCTAAACTTGTAATCCAAGGCAACACATAGCACCATTGTAAGTGCTCTAGGTTTCAGAAGAAAACCTCATGTCACGCTGACAGCACAGTATGTAAACTCCAGGATTAATCTGATTGGAACTGAATCAGAAAGAAAGGAAAGCTTCTATTAACGAGAGTACAAGTGATTCGCAGGACATTTGAGAGGCCTGCTGGACTCTCCCACAACACAAAAATCTGAATTCCCTCACAAATCACAAGATAAAATCTCCCTCTCGACCCCTTTTCTTATTTATAGGCAACATTCCTTGTTTTTCTAATTATCTCTGCTTCCAACTAACTAAGGCCCCGTTTGGCGTGGTTGAGTTTCTGATTTTCAATTTCAAATGCCTTTTCAAAACGAAAACATATTCAGCAAAATTGAGACCGAGTTAGTTTTTTACTTGTTTTCAAAACAGTTTTACCCTTATTTAAAAAACAATAAAAATTGATTTATTGAGTTCGGTTGTTAGTTTTAGATCTCAGTCCCCTTCCCCACAGGGACCTACTCTCTCTCTCCCCCTCCCCCCATCCCTCTCTCTCTCTCTCTCTTGACGACTCTCAATCTCTCTCAGAAAACTAGACACCGTTGCCGCGACCGCCGCCACCATGTACGGCAGCGCCTTGATCCTGCACGATCCTCTCATCTCTTCCAGCGACTACAGAGGTGGTTCCCACCGCAAGGCCCTTCGAAAGAAGTTGTACATCCCCGACACCGTCGTGCCGGCCAAGGAGGGGCAGCAGTAGGCACTCGTGCCCGCCAGCAAGTCGAATCCGCTCAACATGCTCCTCACCAGTGGCGCCACCGAACTTGACACCGTGGACCGTGGTTTCTCTCGTGCCTCCGTCAGATCTGTTATTGGTTCTCTCTTTTGCATTGTCATTGATTATGAGTTTACCATTCTCCGTTCTCTCTTTTCTCTCGGCGTCACATTTTTTTCTAATAAACATTTTATTTTTCTGAAGATTCAAAACAGATTTTTGAAAATTAGAAACAAAACTACAAATTATAAACTGAAAACTAGTTTTAGTTTATACAAATTTTAAAACGAAAAATCAAAAACCACCCCAAACGGGGCCCAAACTATCTAAGTTTTCCACTATGTAACTAACTATAGGGATTACCTATCAATCTCCAGCTTCACCCTGGAATTCCCGATCATATTTCTTTCTTTTGTTTTCGTTTTCCAGGTAATATCAGATAAAAAAAAATACATAGTTCTTGGCAGGAAGGAAACTTAGTCAGCAGTTCATTCCCTGGCTAGTGTAGAGAAACTGGGTTAGCACATTCACATGTGGAATTATTTTGAGGAATAGAGAGGAATGATATGTCAGGCATAAATTTGAAAGGGGTAAGAATATATCATTGAATTGTGATAAACAATTCAGAACATACTTGCTGGATGAACAGAGAGATTTTGCTATGTGACCATTTTAAAAGTCTATAAGTATGCCATATGAAGCAGGGATATAGAATGTGCAGAAAGAGTGCCACAAGCTTTAGATTTGACATAAGGCAACCAGCAAGAAACGGGAAACAGAAGCTAAGTTGAAAGAGAATAAAGAGATAGTGCCAGGACTAATAAGTAATAACCAAAGTTCCAAACCTACTCAAGAGCTTAGCTACAATACAATAAAAACAATACATCACAATAATAAGACACAAAATACACACATGCTGACAAAAACTTATATCAAGTTTATTATATTATTGCCTAAGTTCTTGAATCAAATTGTGACATAAGGATACTTTTCTAAAATTGCACAGCGTATCCTTAATGGAGTCTAATTTAATGTTAGAAAAACATCCCCAAGTCATTGTTTGATTTGAGAATTTAATGAGAAATAAACGCAACTTGCTCTATAGATTTAAATAAGGCAATAAAAGGGAAACAGAGGCTGAGTTTGAGGACAATCAACGGATAGTGCCTGGAGTAATAATTAAAGTTCCATGCCTAGTAGTGAACTTAGCTACAACAATATAAAAACACATCATAAGTCATAACATAATCGTTCTACTTAAAAAAAAATAAGATTGCTTTGATCTTTGTGAAGGGAGATTTCAGTGGATCTTTCTTTTTCTGGCATTAGATTGAAACCTCAAAAGAATGATAGCAACCTCATTAACAATTTAATGAGCACAAGAAGGATAACTTTAAGTGACTTAAAACACCAACTAAAATTAAGTGACCAAAACTTTTTAGCATACTTTGGAAAAATCAGATGCTCAAAGCCAGCAAAAGAAAGGAAAATTGTCAGTTTTTTTAACCCTAAGTAATCAGAAGAATCTAAGGAATAAGTCCCAACTCTGGAATCCTAGATTCCCTTTTCGAACAATTTTATATGTCAAAGTCAGAATCTTATAGAACTCAAGCAATTGTGAATAACAAAATTAAACTATAGACACAAATGTAGGCCTAATATCAAATATACTTACACAAAAGCAAAATGATGACAGCAATCAGATTTGTGATTTAGCTGCTACCAATATGACCAAATATTATCACACATGTGGCTTTTAAAGAACCAGAAATGTAATGGCAGCAGCGGCAGCAGCAGCAGAACAGTTCATTTAAGAATCTTGTACTACTTTTCTCCGGAGATATATAATAGTATCCTAATCTTGGATTTAACAATAACAAAATTGTTTATACAACAAACAAATGCTTGTCCAATACAAACTTAAAGCATGTAAGGCTTGAAATAGCACCAAGACCATCTCTATCAGATCTTATTTGAAGTTAAAAGAAAATCTATTTTGCTTATGTGCTACATTTATAGTAAAATCCAAAACAAACAATGGGGTCTTAAGGAAATGTGCCAAAAAAAACAGAGAAATAATTAAGGCAATTTCCATGAATTAGCCACTCTTAAGGTTCATAAGTACAATTAACCCAAAATTTAACCTATAAAGGATTTTATTTTACAAGGTCTGTAACTTCATTCACTATAGGATCAACATAAGCACAATTTCTTACCAACCACAGCTGTGGAACAGAAGTTACCTAGGGTTGCAAAAGAGCTGGCACAGAAAGTCCAATGTGAGACTCAGGTTATACATAGTACACTGAGAAACATGAACTTACGACATTTGTCAGTGTGTTATAACGGATCTTGAAACCCTAAACATAAACTGGACAACAAAAAAGGGATAAACATTGACTTCACTACCAAAAGAGCCTTTGGCTTAGTGGAGTGGCATATGGTGTTTCTGATGTACTCAGAGGTTCAATCCTGATGCAGATACTCCAACCCCCTTTCCCCCTCCCTTGGGCCTCCTTGTGGAGGATCTCATAGGTCTCACCCCAATGATGGGACCTCCCCTATGCCCCAGACTGTCCTTAAAACACACAAAAAGTAATCCTGCTTTTTCTTAAACAGAAAATAAATAGGACAAGGTCTAAGCATCACCCTAATCCTTGAATATAAAACCAGCTTGAATAGAATTACTTGCTTGTGGATAATGTTGCAAAATTTGTTAGCATGCTAGTCCTTTATCCTGACAAACATATGAATTTACTATTCTTTGACTTTAACAGTTTAAAGTTTAACCATCAAAACTAAAAGGAAAAAATATCATGGAAAGAAAGACTTGATACACGTAAAAAATCTTTAACACAAACCCTGCTCACAAGATGTATCCTTGATTTCAAAAAGTACAAGGAAATAAACCATGACTTACAACACAACTTTAATCAAAAACAAAGGAAAGAAGAGTTAATAAGAAGAAAATAAAACGCAACATGGAAGCTACATCTTTGAACACTGACAAACAAATTTGAAACTGGAGCAATCAAACTATCTTCCTTTTACCCAAATTAGATCCAAAATCATAAATTTTCAATATTCCAATTAAATATGTTGAGAATCAGAAATATTTAATGTATAGATTTATTAGGATCTGATTTATAGGAAACATACCTGATTTAAAGGAAACTAAATATCGTCTCATCATCATTATTTATTGTAATGACCACTATATAATAAAGCATCCGCTGTGTACTCTGACACATGGTTTTCACACAAACATCTCTCAGTTTCTCCTATTTTAACAAAATACAATATGTTTAGCAAGCCCTCGTCCCTCAAATCCTACTAACACAAGTGTGCATTTGATACATGCACTTGAAGAGCTTAGCCATTCAATAGACAAAAGATTCACCAAATGACAAAAGCATCTCAATGATAAACCAAAAGACCTTCCCACATCAGGCAGGGCTGAACTATCTCAGATCAGAAGGAATCTAAAAGAATGATGGAAGATTTTTAGAAATAACATTATATAATTTCACCTCCCAAAGAGTTAAAATAACAAAGCAATAAGCTAAAAACAAGCAGATGAAGATGACAAACACCATGGCATAGCTACCCAATAATACCAAGAATTTATTGTTTATTGTATTCAGTTTCCAACATGATAATAAATCAAACACATACAAGTATGGCATCTCCCAAACATGAATGCACATTTATATAGTCACACGTGCAGAATGGAGCATTGGATAGAAAGACCATATCAGCTAAAAAAGGTCATGCCCTAAAAGGTACCTAGAAGAGATACACCACATCCTGACTGGAAAATAGAAACATGCAACAAGGACCAAAAATTTACACTCAATAGATTGTTTATGGTGATATGACAAAGCCAGTTTGATCTCAGTGATGTGAAAAAAACTCCATAAGAATCTTGCAAATTTGTTTCCAATGTCAATACCAATCATTGTTATTCTAACCCAGTAATTGTATCAGCAACAAAATCAGGAATTCTTATGCTCATTTTTCTTGGTTGACTTAATAATTACTTGCTGGTGCCCAGACATAAAATACAGTTGTCTTTTCATAATCATGGTTTTAAAAATATTTTATTGTTTCTACTCCTTTCTCCTTTGTCCCAGTCCCATCCAATCCATTAAATGATAAAGCATAAATCTTATTTTGTCATTCATATAAGCTCTGTTCAATATGGCATGAACCAAGGAGCAAAACAGTGCCATAATTATAGGAACAGACAAATAATTGCCATGCACACGGGAAGTAAAGTGACCAACACTGCTGAAGCTCACTAGAAGATCTTTATTTCAAAAGCATTCTACCAGACACAAACTCTATCAACAATTTTGGCTCAAGGGAAATAGTTTTGCATTCTACCTATTAAGAAATCTTAGGTTAGGATATCCCTATTACCTGTGTAATATTTTCTTACCTTGAGAAAATCTACAAAAAAACTAATAATGAAGTATCCGATTGGATTCGATTTCTCTAGCACACAAGAATGAGTTAATTAATCACATAAATTCTTGATCTAAGAAGATGAGTTGGTTGTTGACCATTTTTTTCTTTTTCTTTAAAAGTATAAAAACATCCAAAATGTGTCTAATACTTTTATAGCAATGAAACATTTAGCAATATAAAAAAGAAAAAAAATAGTAATATGAGTATGTACCAATTAAATACACAATATCACTCAATAAAAGAAAAGCTTAAATCAAGATCTATGAATTTGTGAACAAGTACAAAAAACACAAACACCAAGCTAAATTAAAGATTGAGGAAGAACTCCTTATCCGGAAATGGGCCCTTCACTATATGATTTATCTTTTATCTCAAAGTCCAGAAGAGCCCCAAAATACACTCCAAGACTATGCAAGTATCCCAGCATCAGTCTCATTTACATTGCATCAATGATAGAAACCAGTACCAAAATCGAAAGAAAGAATGATTTTAACCCTAATCCCAAGACCCAACGTGAAACAGACTTAGGAACAGATCAAGAATGATTACAGTAGGCTTCTCAGTAGTTTGAGTGACTGATAGAACAGGACCAGAAACAGAGGAAAAGATTGTATTATTATGGTGGTGCTTCCAACACCCAAGACAGAATACAAAGTGAGTTTCGAGGTCTCACCACCCTCCACTTCCTACTCCCCCATTCTAACTTCCCTCTAATTCACTATTTATAGTTTCTTAACTAACTAACAGTTAGTTCTAACTATCTAACAGTTAGTTATCCTAACTAACTGACAGCTAACATACACCTTTCCCCCATCTATCAATACCCCCCCCCCCCCCCCCTCTTCAAGATGGAAGGTTAGAGAAGAGCTGAAGTCCTAGCTTTCCCTTATGGCCTTTATTGAAGGGAGTAAAATCCTCATTTTTACCCCCAAAATCGACAGTGTAACAGGGACAAAAGGGGGGTTTTGATTCCAATTGGCATAGTGCCACTGCAGTGTTCTATTTGCCACAATTTTGCTTGCTATTTCTGCCACTACAGTCATGACCAAGAAAATGCTCTTTGATGGCTTTCCAGTATCGGCCCAGGGCCATCTGACCCACTATTGTGTGATATTAATAATCCCAGGTAGCCCAAATTCCTTTTTGTTTTTAAATGTATTGTCTTAGGAAAGACTTGAGGGACCGTATTAGTCAATTTTTTTCTATTTCAGAGAAGCCTGTGTTAGACCTCTTAAAAAGAATGTTTATAAGAGAAGGGGGGCAAAATAATTGTTATGTGCTGTCAATAGCAGTTAGTTTTAATAGGACAGCAGTTACTATTATTAGGAGCAGTTTATTAGGAATAGTTAGCAGTTAGTTTTAATAGGACAGCAGTTACTATTATTAGGACCAGTTTATTAGGAACAGTTATTTTAATTAGGCAGTTATGGGTATGTGTAGAATAAGAAGGAAAAACAGAATCATATTCTGGTTATCCTGAAGATGTGTGGTTTAGACCTTGGGAGGGAGAGAACCAAGTTCTCGAAATCTTGGCTTGTTTGAGTGAATATTCTGATTCTAATTGTTGTAATTCTGTCTCTGTTTTGGAAAGAATAATTCCTGTAGAGTGTTTCTATAAAATTCAGTCATTATTATCCAATTTCTATCAGCCTGCAACTCAACCCAATTTATTTAAGGTTTAACTGGCCACCTAAATGTTTCTTCTCATGGTCAATCTATTCTTTCTAGTACACATCTCAAAATCATGCCCACAAATATAAACTAATGATACACAACTGTAACTTGAGCACTTAATTATGAAAAGGTACTACGAAAAAATGGTCCAGTCTAGTATGAACAAAATCAAATAAAATCCCAACATAATACACTTTGCAAGCCATAGATCAACTGAGTCCTAAGCTATCTTTCCCCATTGCCTAACAGAACCCTAATCTGCGTATACTGCTCATTGCCATCTACAGATGCAGGATACTACTCACAGTTGAAGTTTGACAAAACAAGGGCATAAGTGTCAAATCCTTTTACAGTTTTAAGATCTCATACCCGCTTATGCTCTAATGTAGTTAATTAGCTGTTGATAGGACCATAAGATTAATGTTAAATCTAGACTACAATTGTTAAATGGAAGATTGTAGGAGCATTTCTGTAAAAGATGTAACATGTAAGCTTCTTGCTAGATGAAACAATAATTTCTTGAAGCTATGATAAAAGACAAACTGTTATAAGCCCAACAAATTGGCATGATCCAAACATATGATTTATGTCATCCAACGAAGATAAGTACAGAGTATACATCAAGAAGGAAATAAGAACCAAATAGCATAAATCAGTGCAGCAGTAAAGAACTACTTTCATGGAACATCCTTAAATTCAAATTATAAGTTTTCACTTTTATAGGTTTATGTCTTCAAAGATGTTGCACTGAAGATTAAAATAATTATACTCTCTCATTCAGCAGTTTAGGTTCTGTGTCCTGGTAAAGGAAAGTGTAGAATAGAAAAAGAAAAGAATAGCATAGTCGGAAATTGAAAGGCTTGCTATTAAGAATTTAACATAACACAATGCAGACAACAGAACAGACACGTTTGAGGCATAACTACTCTAAATTATCGCTACGATAACTGATACAAATATGGAAAATGGCCTGTCATGAAGTATTGCAGCAACATATTACAAATATAGACAATGATACAACAAGAGACCACATCAAAGGAAATAACCAATGCTGTTAAAATCAGGATCTAGATGGTAAGATCACACGATCTTGCAATCCTGATGCCCTGTCCCGAACGTGAGATCATGAGATTGTGTGAGTTTGTCAATCCTCAAATTAGAGATTTTGGGGCCGGATTGTGTAACCTGGTTCACATAAACAAGGATTTTAACCCATTTTGGTTCCCTAAATAGTGGCTTTTGCTTAACAAAACAGATCCCATCTCTCATTCATGCCTTTTGCATATGTGCCCAAGCCCTTCACAGGTCACAGCATCTCATTCACATCTAGTTCTGCACCACCATTCATCTACGCCATCGCTCACACACATTGACCTTGCTGTCTTGAACCATCCTTCTGATATCTCTTGAGTCTCAACCCTCTCTTTTGCTGTCTTGCTGATTCAATGGGCATCCTCACACAGCTTCCCCATCTCTGGTGCCAGTTTAGTGCTTTGGTCAGCTAGGCCAAAATCTGGTATGCTTCCAAGTTTGTTTTGGTGTTGTCTTTGTTTAGTAATCACTGAAAAAAGGCTTCTGCTGGGCAAGTTGATAGTGGGGCAGGGGCTGGTGGTTATATATGCGACTAATTATGAGTTGTTTTGAATGTTATGGTTAGGAAATTCCAGTTTTATGTTTGACTTAATGTTGTTATTTATAGAGGGGTTTCTCTCTCTCTCTCTCTCTCTCTCTCTCTCTGTGTTTATTAGTGTAATTTTACAATTTGGGTAAGATCTTACAATCCTACATTTTACAATCTTGCAACCCTCCTCTTGTTGCTAAGTAGTTTCTCGATCTTGATAACATAGGAAATAATTGTTAATAATCATAATGCCTGTTGAGATGGAACTAGCAGAGTGCAAAACTGAATCAAAACTCAGTTCAACATCGAGATTCCCTTTTCTCCTCCTCTGGTTTTTATCACTTCATCCTCACCTAAAACTGTTACCAGTTTAAGGAGTATTGGATGCAATGCCATCTTATTAACTAGTACAGATAAATGACAAAAAAGAGAGAGAGAGATTTACGAAAAGCTGCAAACAAATTTTTTGAGGTGTATAGACTCAGAATATATCATGATGTTCAGACTTCAAAATGCATAGGATAGGATACAGAGTCCACAACTAGATACAACTAGAACTATCCACACACAAAAATGTTTAAGCATCATAAACCTGAGATTTAAAGAATAACCATTTAAATGTAACCTCTACTAGCATATACAGGTTTTTTCAAAATATATAAGCAATATTAAACTTGCCTGTGTTCATCCTCAGTCCAAGCAATCCCCTTTCGTCGTTCCTGATCTGATCTTGAAGCCTTAGTTCCATGATTAGACTCACTGCTATAATGTCCAGGACCGCTGCCCTTCTTGCCAGCTCCTTCATCACTAGCATGGCTTGTTGAGCCCTCTGAAGAAGAATTATAAGACGGAAGAGGCACACAACCGGATTCGATCTGGTTAATATCTTCAACCAAGAGCTCATAATGCTGTTTGATTTCTTCTATAGTCTTCCCCGGCACGTCAGCCACAATCTTCTCCCATCGATCTGAAGCATCCTCCAGATGAGTTGCCAACGCATTTTCAAATGCTTTATCCTGCTCTCTGCTCCACTCAGAGCTACTATCCACTTCATCCACAGTCATCTAGTCTTGTTTGAAGCAACTACAGAGTTTTATTAGAAGAGGAAAGGTTTCTACCTAACTGCTCTAAATCTAGGTTAATGCCATCTTATATACCACAAACTCTGCGTTGTTCTATAGTGCGTACCACAAATATCAACCTTGCTGACATGCTATAAACTTAGGGAGCAGATGTGTTGGACTACAAGGTGAAGCCTGGTGTGCAGAAAATGGCAGGAAGCTGAACAGAGTTCAATACCAATGGAATCCCAAAAATCTTATGAGGTATGTGAAATTTCAAAGGTGATTTACTTCAAAATTCGGAAAACCAGACACTTGTGAATTTCTGACTTGCTGATGAATGAAAAGGCAAAAAAGTCCAGTTAGAACATGAAAAAATATCTCAGTCTGACAACCATAAAATCATGGATGCAATACATGAGACTTTAAGGGAACTAGAAATTAATTTGAAGGCCAGTCCATGAAATCAATGTAATCACCGGCTAGGATTTCAGATTGAGAAAGAGACCTTTCAGAAACAAACAAAGAAGAAAGAATAGATAAGACTACAAGGGAAAGCTAAGGGCATTCAACATAGCTATTTCCCATTCAATAAAAAACAAACTTCAGCTTACCATAGCCCTACTGATAACAACAGTTTTAACAGCACAGGCCCACAAAACCTTCACCCATAAGTATAGCCACTGTAGAACTCATTTTCACTGAACACACTCAGCATCATATTCTGTTTTCTATCCATGCCATGGAACA
This sequence comes from Glycine max, assembly GCF_000004515.6. Taxonomy (NCBI): domain Eukaryota; kingdom Viridiplantae; phylum Streptophyta; class Magnoliopsida; order Fabales; family Fabaceae; genus Glycine; species Glycine max. Next base: position 32,472,274 of record NC_038243.2, on the reverse strand, counting down.
GACAGTAATTCATAGTAACTAACTAGGCATCAAGGCCTCAGAATCAGTGAAACTAGTAAGGTTAAAAATTAAAATCTCATAAAGTAAAAAAGGGTGTAAGAATATACACAGTGATTAACAATTTGGTTCAAAGTCTTTTTCCGAGATTGGAAGTTAATAAAGCCAACTTGTACTCAAATACAAAATCCATTAAATATTCTTAATCTCAACAGTTTTTATATAACAACTTAACAGATGCAAGAAAACCAACCTCATTAACATCCAATGAATTACTCAACTGTAGAATCCATTCAGTAGGTGTATGAAAACGGTATTATAAGAACTCAATTCAATTAACAACTGATCTCCATCTTAAAACACTGGATGCAAAATTTCATCAATAAAAAACAAGAGAAGAAAAAACAAAAAGAAATAATGGATGCACAAAGTCACACGCACTGTCAAGCTTCTGACACATTAACCAACCAACAATAAAAAGATTTCTTTAACGCCACCTAACATATTACGTTCACAGTCAAGTAAAACCTAATTCTGAGTGGGACAGTAAAAGAGAAATTCACCCACCAAAAATTTTCCAAAATACACAAAAACAAAAACCATAGAAGACATTTCATAAAACTGCATTTGGAACTAACTTAATTTCAACCTAATTAAAATAAAAATAAAATAAAATAAAATTCCCATTCAATCTGAAAAAGACAACCTAAAGAGTAAAAAACACAAACACACAGATAATAAATTCAGGTTTAAGTTAAAACCCTAATATTTGGTGAAAATTTCAAGGGTAGAACTCACACACAAATCATAAATGACATTGATGGTTGTCTTGAAAAACCACAGAGAGGTTCATGATGGGTCAATTTGGTCCCATCCCAACAACTGCTTTGCTACAAATAGGGACAGCTGGGGTTGAAAAAGCCCCAACCCAAGTTGCAAACCACAGGAATCTGCAGTGCCCATTAATATCTGACAGATGATACAATATCAAAGAGAGAGAGAAACTCAAAAGCCAAAATTCTAGAGAGAGAGAGAGAGAGAGAGAGAGAGAGAGAGAGGCAAACAAATTAAAAAATAAAGGTTCAATTTTTACACCATTTTATCGGACCCAAATGAAAAATGATGAAATGAGTGTGCCAAGATGAAATTGAGAGGAAATAGCATAAGATGGTCATAAGTTGTGACGAGGGGTGTGATGATTTGTGAGCAATGGAGAAATAATGAGGTCATCACCTTTATCTGTGTTGTGCAATGCTTCAATCTTTCTAGCTGCCGAGTTCTGAGGGACTGTTGCACAATACACAGCCACAAGAGTCAAATAATGTTGTCTCTGCATATATACTGCTCTGTACCACTGACATGTCCCTCTCGCCTCTTATTTTGTTCCCCTTATTCAAAATTAAATTCCCAAAATTCATAATTAAAAATGGTTTGAATTAAATATATATTTTTTATTTCCAAAAATATTATGATTTTTTATTTTAGTTTCTATAAAAATATTATTTATTTTTAGAATGAGTTTTACTTTTATGCATTGTGTAAAAGTTTTATAATAACTACAAATTATAATAACTATAATTTTTAAAATAATTTTTTAAAAACTCAAACTCAAAAAAAGTAAGAGAAAATCAACAAATTTATTATACATGAATCAGGAGTGTGTATAGTAAAAGAAAATGAGTAATTAATTAGAGAGAAAAATAACATGTTAAAAATTTACCTAAATGTCAAAAACCTAAATGTCAAATAATATGAAACCGGAGAGTACTATACCATTGATTTGAGCTTGTGCATTATTGTATTATATATTGAAAAATTAAATAATTAATTTTAAATAAGTATGTTACTTTTTATTTATATGTATAAACATTTTTTGTGAGTTTCCTTCCCAATTGTTTTTTTTTTGTTTTCATTAATAAGTTTTAAACTTGGGACTTTTTAAGATGATTGAATTACTTCCACTCAAAATATACTAATAATAAGCATGTTACTTTGAGATTATATTATCATAATAATCATAAAAAAATTATTCAAATAATTACCTTTCCCAAATTGTTTTTGACACCCAAAATATTTACCTAGATTATATTATCGTAAGTTTGTTTGTTTATATAAAGATGGGAAACAGGCAATAATGGTCTCTTGTTTGGCTTAAATATAATTTTTTTTTCCTTTATTTTGTTTTATATGTTATTTTGGCCTCTACATTTTAAAATATAGACATTCGGTCTCTTTATACTAGAATATTCATAATATTGATCCTCCCATTTTAAAATAAGGATATTTGATTTCCAATTTTAGGAAACTTGCAATTTTATTCAAATCTTCAATTTTGCAAATGTTTTATTTATTTTATTTCTTATATTTTAATTAATTAAATCATTTTCTTGATGATACCTTCAATAAATATGTTAGATATAGGGTTCGGTTAGATAAAAAAAATAGGAGTACCAAATGTTTTTATTTTAAAATAGAGAGAACAAATGTTGGGATTCGATCCCTAACTCGTGCATATGGAAAAATATATGTTGGGAGAGGTTAACTCCTTAAATGGATTTTAGTACCTCGAGATATTAGTCATTGACATTTGACTAGGGATAACTTGTAAATCCAAAAAAAAAAATTGGGACTAAAATTATGAATTTTCTAAAATAGGAGGACTAAATGTCTCTATTTTAAAATAAGAAGACCAAATTTGCAAATTTTCTATAATAGGAGATCAAATGTCTCCATTTTAAAATTAAAGGACCAAAATTGCAGATTAAAAAAAATACAGAGACAAAAATTATATTTAAGCCATATCATTTAATACAATAAATTTTATACCAAATTTTTATAATTATATATTTCAAAGCATTAATTAAATTTATTTTTATGTTTGATACAATGCTATGAAAAATGGTCGGGTCATCAACCAATCGAGGCATTGGATCAATGAGTGAGAGGTTGAACTAGTGGGTCACTTATTGACCTAGTTATCTGATATATATTAAAAAAAATAAAAATACTCACTTTGTACTTATATATATGGAAAAAAAAGTTAGCTTTGTACCTTTGATTTAACTTTAATACATATCTAACTAATTTCACCCTTATTAAATGATATTATTCCAAAAACACCCTTCATTTAATTGCAATTATATTTTCAAGGACTCTACTTTATTCATAATATCAAGTTTCAATGACGAACATTTTAGGAATAACCTTACTTTTTTCTTGAGATTAGTAAAATTAAATTACTTCAACTAACTTTCTTAAATAGTATAAAAGTAGTTATTTTTGCTTATATATGAATCCAGAATGAGTATATATAATAGACCTAACATAATATGATCAATCCATATTTTATATTTCAAAGTTAAATTTGTTGTCATGATTAAACTATAAAATATTATATAGTCGTTTATTACTATAAATTACTACTATATATTTTGTTGGGTATTTATCTTTAAATTATTAAGGAAACTCTTATTTTTCAGGACTAAATACCAAAGTTATGGAATGATCATAAGCAAGTCTGTTGAAGATATATAAAACATGTAAATATTGAATCATATCACAGTCAATATGATAATAATTAGTTATTATATATTTTTATCAAGATAAAAAAATATTATAAGAGCATATTATATATTATTCAATAATCAACTATTAACAATTTAACATGGCCTGGGAACTGTAAAAAATAAAAAAAATAAACAAAAAGAACTTCTCAACTAGGCAACTAGGTTCAAGTCACCAGGGTTGACCAAACTCGGTTGGGTTCTACGACTTATCTAGACCCTTCAGGGCACCAAATCTCGATTGAACTAGTCTGATTTTTATAACTATGGCTTGATTATCTGATGTAACTCCTTATGGAGCTTGTAGGCCTTAGATCTTCTTCATCAATGGAGTCCTTTGCTTCTTGAAGTTTAATGGCAACGGAATGGAGAAGGAGAAAGATGATTGGAGACGCCACTTCAAGCAGAAGATGAGTCAAGAAGAAGCTCACCAACATAAGAAGCCATGGATAAGAGCTTGAAGGTAGGAGAAGATGAGTGGAGGGAGAGGGAGAGAAAGGACACGAAATTTTGTGCCTCAAATGAGGTCTGAACTTTGAAGTGTAATTTCTCAAATGATCAAAGTTTAAAAAATGCACACACATGGCCTCTATTTATAGCCTAAGTGTCACACAAAATTGGGGGGAAATTTGAATTTCTATTCAGATTTCACTTGAATTTGAAATTGAATTTGTGAAGCCAAATTTTGGAGCCAAAATTTCACTAATTATGATTAGTGAATTTTAGCTACGGTTCAGCTGTAGAAGCAAGCTTCATGATGAATCAAGATTGATTCAAAGAGTTTTGATGATAACAAAGATGATGACAAAAAGCTCAAAAGTCAAGAACACTTCATGATAACAAAGATGATGATCTCAAGAATCAAAGAATGAGTTCAAGATTGAATCAATAACACTTCAAGGTTCAAAAGGAAATTTGATTTCAAGAATCAAGAATCAAGAATCAAGAATCAAGTTCCAAGAATCAAGATCAAGATTCAAGACTCAAGATTCAAAAATCAAGAGAAGACTCAATCACGATAAATATTAAAAAGTTTTTTTCAAAAACTGAGTAGCACATGAATTTTTTCTCAAAACCTTTTACCAAAGAGTTTTTACTCTCTGGTAATCGATTACCAGATAATTGTAATCGATTACCAGAAGCAAAATGGTTTTCAAAAAGCTTTCAACTGAATTTACAACGTTCCAATTGATTTCAAAATGTTGTAATTGATTACAATGATTTGGTAATTGATTACCAGTGTGTTTGAACGTTGAAATTCAAATTTAATTGTGAAGAGTCACATCCTTTCACAAAAAAGCTTTGTGTAATCGATTACACTGATTTGGTAATCGATTACCAGTGATAGTTTCTGAACAAAATCAAAAGATGTAACTCTTCCAATAGTTTTCAAGTTTTTCTAAAAGTTATAGCTTTTCCTATAACTCTTCTAATGGTTCTCTTGACCAGACATGAAGAGTCTATAAAAGCAAGGCTTTGATTTTCTTTTCAATGCATCTTTTCAATTCATTCTTTAGAAAAAAAAAACTTTTGCCAATTGATTTCTGAGTCTCTTTGAACTTCTTCTTCTTCCTTTTGCCAAAAGCTTTTCAAAGTTTTTCAAACCTTGAAAACTGTGCTATTCATCTTTTTCATTCCCTTCTCCCTTTGCCAAAAAGAATTCGCCAAGGACTAACCGCCTGAATTCTTTTCGTGTCTCTCTTCTCCCTTTTCCAAAAGAACAAAGGACTAACCGCCTGAATTCTTTTGTGTCTCCCTTCTCCCTTGTCAAAGAATTCAAAACGACACAGTCTGAGAATTCTTTTGATTCTTTCCTTTCCCATATACAAAAGATTTCAAGGGACTAACCGCCTGAGAATTCTTTTGTATCCCCATTCACAAAGTTTCAAAGGTTTAACCGCCTGAGAACTTTGTCTTAACACATTAGAGGGTACATCTACTTGGGTTGTTGACTGAGAACAGGAGAGGGTACATCTCTTGTGGATCAATTCTAGTGGAGGGTACATCCACTAGGTTGTTCAAAGAGAACAAGGGAGGGTACATCCCTTGTGGATCTTTGCTTGTAAAGGATTTTACAAGGTTGAAAAGAAATCTCAAGGATCGCAGGTCGCTTGGGGACTGGATGTAGGCACGGGTTGTTGCCGAACCAGTATAAAATCTCTTGTGTGTTTGTCTCCTTCTTCCCTACTCTTTTAATTTCCGCTTTTACTTTTGGTTAATTTTCTTTTCTATTCTTCATTTACTTAACAATATAGTAAAAGCCTTAGAAGAATAAATTTTTAATTAGTAAAGGTTTAGGAATAATTAATTCAATCTCCCCTTCTTAATTATTCTGAGGCCACTCGATCCAACAAGTGGTATCAGAGCAGGTTTCTTGTAGAAAGTTTAACCACTTCAAGATTAATGGCCTTTTTAGATTCTTTGTCTTTCAAAGGTATTTTCAGGAACAACTTATTCCATGATTATGATGAAGACCAAGTCAACTTTTGTCTTATGACAAAATCTCATGATAACAATGAAGAAGAATCTGTAAGGAAGAAGTGGTACATCGACAGTGGATGTTGCAAACACATGACGGGAGATGTATCCAAATTCACAACCATTTCCCCCAAGAAAAGTGGACATGTTACATATGGCGACAACAACAAAGGCAAAATTATTGGAGTTGGTAAAATAGGTACGAGTTCTTCTACTCCTATTGAAAATGTTTTACTTGTAGAAGGTTTGAAGCATAGTCTATTAAGTGTTAGTCAATTATGTGATAGAGGATATAAAGTATCTTTTGATTCTGAAAAATGTGTTATTAAGCATGAGCATGATAAAAATATTGAACATATAGGTTTCAGAGAAAATAATGTCTACATGATTGATTTAAAACAAAAATCTGAAAATGATAGATGCTTTATAAGTAAAGATTGTGATCCATGGTTATGGCATAAGAGAATTGCTCATATTAACATGGATCATCTAAATAGATTAATTTCAAAAGATCTAGTTATTGGTTTACCTAAATTAAAATTTGAAAAAGATAAGTTATGTGATGCATGCCAAAAAGGTAAACAAACAAAAGTATCTTTTAAATCTAAAAATGTTGTTTCCACCACTCAACCATTGCAATTATTACACATGGATTTGTTTGGACCATCTAGGGTTATGAGTTTTGGTGGAAGTTACTATGCATTAGTAATTGTTGATGACTATTCTAGGTATACTTGGACTTTATTTCTTACTCATAAAAATGATGCATTTCATGCATTTAGAAGACTTGCCAAAGTCATTCAAAACAAAAAGAATCTCAAAATTATCTCCATCAGAAATAATCATGGAAGTGAATTTGAAAACAATGATTTTGAAATGTTTTGTGATGAATATGGCATAGAACACAACTTTTCTGCACCTAGGACACCCCAACAAAATGTAGTAGTAGAAAGGAAAAATAGAGCTCTAGAAGAAATTGCTAGAACTCTTTTAAATGACACACCTCTTCCAAAATATTTTTGGGCTGAAGCAGTAAACACCGCGTGTTATATTATGAATAGAGCCTTAATAAGACCCATTCTTAAGAAAACCCCATATGAACTTTTTAACAATAGAAAACCAAACATTGCTCATTTACATGTTTTTGGATGTAAATGTTTTGTCCTAAACAATGGTAAAGAAAGCCTAGGTGTGGCATCCCTAAATTAATGACTGGTTTGATAGTAATGATTTAAATAACCAAAAACCATGGTAAATTTTTTTTCTTCTTTTTCTTTTTCATTTCTTTCTCTTTTCACCACAACTAGGTTTAGAAGGAAAATCCTCACTATAGAGTCCTGAATGGCCAGTTCACAACTCTATTCGGAGTCATTTCTTTCTTACCGCTCATAATCTCTAAACTAATTTGCTGTTTCAAAAGGAAGAATGTACCAGCCATTACTTTAGGTCGTCACGTGAAAATAAAAGAATAAAATACGGTCGATAAACTCTTTTACAAATAAAGTTACTAATGCTTTCTTCTCAAATAACAAGATTGATCATAAATACATTCATCATTTAAAGCTGTGCAAAATATGGGAGTTTTACAAAATACATAGTGTCATCCAGAGCAAAGGTGTCCACAGTGGTGGCTTCAGCCACATGTATACAATCATCAAATTCCTATACAACAGGTCTACCCATACAAAAACAAAAGAGTAAACCTAACAGTCGGTCCTAGATACACCCACCCTCAAAAAGTATACAAAACTAATCCATGGAACTGTCCACTATGATGAAGAGCCTCCACTGGTCGCCATCTCTCTCGGGCCACTATCCTCCGTAGAGTCTGCCTCAGATGCCGACATGACTTCCTCGGGAGAATCCACCTCAGGGAGTGGGCCCTCATCACCCTCTAGAAAGTCAAGAGCATCCCCAGCAAGCTCGAGAGGTAGCTCCTCAAGATCCTCCTCAGGGTCTTCCTTGGACGACGTTACCTCAATCACTTGGACTGGCTCCACTAGACAGTATGGTGTAGGCGTGGGTAGTATCCACTCCACAGTACGCTGAAGCGTGCACACGGGTTCATCTGGATGCACCAAAGAAGTAGCCGTGAATCGGATCGTGCCCCGAAATCGGCACCTCGCGTTGCCTTCGAGGGTCTCCCAAACTCCATCTAGGCACTCCATCTCCACTCGATCATGGATTAGTTGCGCCGCCATCACGATCTACAAGAAAGAAAAGAAAGGGGTAGACTCTTTCACGAGAATCTAACTACGCCGCAACACAATGCGTCTCATGACCACTACATGCAAGTAAAAGGGGTATCTCAAGGCTTTTCATCCCTGGTAATCGATTACACAGCCTTGGTAATCGATTACCAGAGGCTAAACTCGAATCACATAGCTTCAGGACATGAAAACCTGAAAAAGGCACTGTGTAATCGATTACACATACCTGGTAATCGATTACCAGTGACCCATTCCTCTGTGTAATCGATTACACAGACTGGTAATCGATTACCAGAGGCCTCCACAACCTGATGCCTTCATTTCTAAGCTTGTTAATCGATTACACCCCCTTGGTAATCGATTACCAGAAGCCCTCATAGCTTCCTGACCTCGTTTTCAAGCCTGGTAATCGATTACACCCCGTGGTAATTGATTACCAGAGACCATCTTGGCCTCCTGTCTTCATTTTTAAGCCTTGTAATCGATTACCCACCCTTGGTAATCGATTACCAGAGGCCATAGCCCATATATCACACAAGATTCACAGCTGGCCAGCCACCACACAAGCCTCCTTGCTTTGTGGTCTTTGTTCCTTTTATCTGTTGACTGCCAGGAGCTCGCCTGTTTAGGTACATCACAGGTTCTCACTGACTGACTATGCCCGGGTTGGGTCGGGATTGGTCAAGCTTGGTTTTGGGCAATAGCACCCCACCTGACGTCCCCAAGGTCTCCTGACCCCCGCGACATATCTCCAGGTACCACTCTGTGGTCAACGAATAAAAGCAGGAAGTTTCACCCTTCTACACTTCCTCATCTCAAGCTTGTAGGATTATGGGGTACCCATCACATGTGGTACTAGGTGGCGGTCGGGCGATGGTGCACAACAAGTTTTCCACATCCATAAATCGCGCATAAACCCACCATCCCCTGTTGCCCACCTCCAACTGAGCTCACGTACTCCCACGTAGCCCATATCATCGTTTCTCTCAACACCGGGTCCCCATCAATCCTCCCAAGCCTCCCCAACATCCAAGTAATTCAACATTCAAACAACATAAACTATCACAGCCAAGAAAACAGGGCAAAGGCAGAAAATTCTGCCCAAAGCACCAACCAAAATCACAGCTTTTCTCACTTAAAGACCCCAGTAACAATTCCTTCGTTCCAGTTCGTTAACCGTTGGATCGACTCGAAAAGTTTACTGGAAGTCTCTAGTACATAAGCCTACATTTTGACCATTGGGATCTACTAGAAAACATTCATAACTCATTCTGCACTACTCTTTTCACAACCAGCAAATGCATAACATTTTTCTACACAAAGCCAAAATTCTGCTGTACCTATTTGACAGCAAAATTCTGCATAACTGCAGATTTCGAAAATTACACTTTCCCTCATCCAATCTTGCCCAAATCAAATCCTACAAGTCCCAAATCATGTATCAATCATGTCTAAACCAAAGTCAAGCTTCAAACCACAGCAACACAAAATCTAGGTATCCAAAACCCCTCAATTTAATGGATTTTCTAGGTTTGAGAAGTGAAATTGAGAATGGGATAATTTTGAAGCAAACTCTCACCTCACACAAGTCTATAACCTCAATTTAAACTTGTTCAAACTGGATTTACGCCTAAAATTTCACCGAATCAAAATTTGACTCCTCAACACCCAAATTTACCCTAGAAATGGATCTTTGTTCACTTTGGTCATTTGTTTTTCTCTCTAGCACAGCCTAACCTTTCTCATAAGTCCTAAATGGCATTTCAAGCTAGGATTAACTCACTCTAACCTCTAAATACTACCAATTCCAGATTTGGCCTTCCAGCTCTCAAAAATTCACTCTTTTTCCACTCATAACATCATATTCTCACCTTCTAACCCTAGGTTAATTCTACCCTTTATCTCTAACAGTTTTCCATAAGTAATTTCAGCACATAAACATCACAAGCATCACCATAAAAACCCTAAAACATAATGGGTATGTTTAACTCATCCAAACATGGCAAGTTCAACATGCTTTCAACAAATTTCTTCACAAATAACTATCATGAAGCAGAAAACTAGCAAAACTACCCATCATATCTCCCAAAACCCCATACCCACGAAAATCAAGAGGGAAAGAAGTCCACCCAAACCTGAAATTTCGAAGTCCCACACGTAGAGACGCGCTTCACGACTCCGAAAATGCCCTCCTTTCGCGATTTGGAGCAGAAATGGGCACTCAAGGTTGAAGCTTTGTTGGGCAACAATGGTGGATGAGAGAAAAGAAGAAGAAGGCTGCGTGAGAGAGAGGGAGAGCTTCTGAATTTTTCTCTTGGCTGAGTGAGGAGAGAGAACAACTTTTGGTTTTAAAAAGGGTTTTCTCTTTTCCTATTATTTTATTTAAGCTATGCCACGTGTCTCCATTTGAGTGGAGCAAAAAGGGCCCACTTTCTCTTTTGATTGTGACCCATACTCAGCCACAAAAAGTGAGAAAAATCTGACCTTTGAAACGCTAAAATCTTGCCTCGGTTTGCGTGCTGTTTCTCTGGTACCAGTTCTTCGCGTTTCTCTGCGTCCGTCGGGGCCAGTTTTTGAAAATAGGCAATATATATATCAAAACGCTCAGAATAAAACCCCGAGCGTGGTTCAGAGGTTGGTTTCGTTAAATTTTAAGTCGCATGCAAAACGATGATTTTAAAACTAATTAATTAAGAATTAACCCATAACCTCCCAGTTATAAATTTCTCTTCCTTAATTAGCCTAACCCGCATATCTTGCCCCCACTATTCCTACTTCTATCAAGAACATATATGCATATACACTGAATAATACTTATATATGTATAATCATTCAAAATACATCGTTTTCAAAAATTCCGGGTAGAAATTTCCAGGATGTCACAATACTCCCACCCTTTTAGGAATTTCGTCCCCGAAATTAACTACTCTATGAACAAACTTGGGTACAATTCTCTCATCCTATCCTCCAACTCCCATGTAGAATCACCCTCATCGGTTCCCCACTGCACCTTCACCAACGCGATCTCCTTTCCTCTCAACGACTTCATTCTTCGGTCAGTGATCTTCTAAGGTTGTGCTTTATAGGTGAGGTTATCCTTCACCTGTACCTCGTCCACTGCAAGTATATGTGATGGATCTGGGTTGTATCGTCTCAGTTGAGAGACATGAAACACAGGATGCAAATTCGATAAACTCGGAGGTAAGGCGATATGATAAGCTACAGACTCAACCTTCTTCAAAATCTGATACGGACCTAAGTACTTGGGCGTCAACTTCCTAGATTTGAGAGCTCTTCCGACCCCGGTTACGGGAGAAACCTTCAAAAACACATGTTCTCCTTCCTGAAAATCTAGTGGCTTACTCCTTCTATCATAATAGCTCTTCTGCCTATCCTGAGATGCTTTTATCTTCTCTCGAATCAACTTCACTTGTTCGTTAATCTGTTGTAGCATTTCAGGTCCAAGAAGTACTGCTTCTCCATCATCATACCAACAAATAGGAGTTTTGCACTTTCGTCCATATAGAGCTTCAAAAGGAGCCATACCAATACTGGCTTGGTAGCTATTGTTGTAAGTAAACTCAATCAATGACAAACAATCCATCCAGCTACCTTGTTGCTCTATAATACACGCCCGAAGTAGATCCTCTAGAGTCTGAATGGTTCGTTCAGTCTGTCCATCTGTTTGAGGATGATAAGCTGAACTAAGCTTTAGCTTTGTCCCCAAGGCTTCATGTAGACTTGTCCAAAATCGCGAAGTGAACCTCGGATCCCTGTCTGATACAATACTAGAAGGAATTCCATGCAACCTTACTACTTCCTTGATGTACAACTCCACTAGCTTCTCCATTCTATACTTCATATTTACCGGAATAAAATGAGCAGATTTGGTGAGTCGGTCTACTATAACCCACACAGCATCATGCCCACGACTAGTCTTGGGTAAACTAGATACAAAATCCATAGATATGCTCTCCCATTTCCATTCCGGGATTTCCAATGGCTTCAATTCTCCTGATGGTCACTGGTGCTCAGCCTTAGCCTTTTGACATGTCAAACATCTCGCTACATATTCAGCTACATCTTTCTTCATGCCATGCCACCAAAAACTTCTCTTCAAATCTTGGTACATCTTAGTCATTCCTGGATGGAAACTAAGACGACTTTTATGCGCTTCTTCCAAGATCTTAACTTTCAAATTATCTAAAGATGGCACACATATCCTCCCCTTGAATCTAATTAACCCGGTTGTGTCCTTCTTAAACTCCACATCCTTATCTCCCATTACCCCTAGTACCTTGCTTTGCAAAAACGGGTCATCCCCTTGAGCTTCGCGTATGTGATCTACGAATTCATTGGTAATCTGCAACGCTCCCACAAATAAGCTCTTTGGTCGCATCTTGATTGCTAGATTCAAATCTCGGAATTCTTCTATCAACCTCTGCTCCAAACTGATCATAGTCGCAACATGTAGAGACTTTCGTCTTAGCGCGTCGGCTACTACATTAGCCTTTCCAGGATGGTAGGAAAGACCAAAATCATAATCCTTGAGGAACTCCATCCATCTTCGTTGCCTCATATTGCTGGATCAAAAACAGATAGGAAAAGTACTAGTGGCACATGTCAATTCATAGGGTATGCTCTTGTTTCTTGGAATAGCAAGAAACAAAATAGTGTCACATTAGACTAATTAATTGCGAATTAATCCATAACCGTCCAGTTACGGGTTACTCTTCATTAATTAGTCTAACCCACATATTTTCCCCCAATGTACATATTTCTACCAAGAGTATATATATATATATATATATATATATATATATATATATATATATATATATATATATATATAATTATACACTGAATAATATAATTTATTAATTATTTAAATGTAATATTTACAAAAATTTCGGGTAGAAATTCCAGGATGTCACACAAGGGACTCCTCGTAGGGGGCGCGATCCCTGCAAATAGTAGATGGAGATCGGTTGAGCCACATGCATACTTACCTATGTCGTGACGGCACAGACCAACTAATACTTCCACAGAGGGAGATCGGCATGGTGGTCATTGGGCAGAATGTTGCTAAGTAGCAACGTCATCCATATCTATGTAAGAATGGTCATGTTGGTGTGCATGATTCGCACTTGTCTCTTTGCAGCGGCCTGGGCGAAATCTTGCCTCGGTATGCAGAGTAGCTGCGTGATAGCCTCCTCCTCTGGTTGTGCTCGCATAGTTGACCCTCCTCTAATATTAGGGGGTGGCCCAGGAACTGATAAAAACAAACTACTAGCCCCTTACCCGGGAGCGCAAGCCTCGATTAAGCATTAAGGGCGGAGGACCTTGAGTTCTCTGAAGGCGCAAATGTGGAGCCCTTTGAAAGCGAGGACGTGCAGCCCTCTGAAGACGAGGACATGTAGTCCTTTGAAGGTGAGGATGTGTAGTCCACTGAAGGCGAGGACGTGCAGTCCTCTAAAGACGCAGATGTGGAGCCCTCTGAAAGCGAGGACGTGCAGCCCTATGAAGGTGAAGACATGTATTCCTCTAAAGGCACAGACGTGTAGTCCTCTGAAGGTGAGGGCGTGTAGCCCTATGAAGGCAAGGGCGTGTAGCCTTCTGAAGGTGAGGGCGTGTAGCCCTCTGAAGGCGAGGGCGTGTAGTCCTCTGAAGGTGAGGATATGTAGTCCTCTGAAGGCGAGGGCGTGTAGTCCTCTCAAGGCGAGGACGTGTAGTCCTCTGAAGACGAGGACTTGTAGTCCTTTAAAGGCGAGGGCGTGTGATCCTTTGAAGGCGAGGGCGTGTAGCCCTTTGAAGACAAGGACGTGCAACCCTCTGAAGGCGAGGGCGTGTAGTCCTCTCAAGGCGAGGACGTGTAGTCCTCTGAAGGCGAGGATGTGTAGTCCTTTGAAGGCAAGGATGTGTAGTCCTCTAAAGGTGAGGGCGTGTAGTCCTCTGAAGGTGAGGACATGTAGTCCTCTGAAGGCGAGGGCGTGTAGTCCTCTGAAGACGAGGACGCATAGTCCTTTGAAGGTGATGGCGTGTAGTCCTCTCAAGGCGAGGACGTGTAGTCCTCTGAAGATGAGGACGTGTAGTCCTCTAAAGGCAAGGACGTGTAGTCCTCTGAAGGTGAGGGCGTGTAGTCCTCTGAAGATGAGGAAGTGTAGTCCTCTAAAGGTGAGGGCGTGTAGTCCTCTGAAGGTGAGGACATGTAGTCCTCTGAAGGCGAGGGCGTGTAGTCCTCTGAAGACGAGGACGTGTAGTCCTCTGAAGGCGAGGACGTGTAGTCCTCTGAAGGCGAGGGCGTGTAGTCCTCTGAAGGCGAGGGCATGTAGTCCTCTAAAGGCGAGGACGTGTAGTCCTTTGAAGGTGAGGACATGTAGTCCTCTAAAGGGGAGGACGTGTAGTCCTCTGATGGTGAGGGCGTGCAACCCTCTAAAGGGGAGGACGTGTAGTCCTCTGAAGGCGAGGACGTGTAGTCTTTTGAAGGTGAGGATGTGCAACCCTCTAAAGGCGAGGACATGTAGTCCTCTGAAGGCGAGGTTGTGCAACCCTATGAAGGGGAGGGCATGTAGTCCTCCGAAGGTGAGGGCGTGCAACCCTCTGAAGGCGAGGACGTGTAGTCCTCTAAAGGTGAGGGCGTGTAGCCCTCTTAAGGCGAGGGCGTGCAACCCTTTGAAGGCGAGGATGTGTAGTCCTCTAAAGGCAAGGGCGTGTAGCCCTCTGAAGGTGAGGACCCTCTGAAGGCGAGGGCATGTAGCCCTCTTAAGGCGAGGATGTGTAGTCCTCTGAAGGCGAGGGCGTGTAGCCCTCTAAAGGCAAGGACGTACAACCTTCTAAAGGTGAGGACGTGTAGTCCTTTGAAGGCGAGAGCGTGCAGCCCTCTGAGGGGAAGGGCGTGTAGCCCTCTGAAGGCGAGGACATGTAGTCCTCTGAAGGCGAGGACGTGTAGTCCTCTGAAGGTGAGGATGTGTGATCCTTTGAAGGCGAGGGCGTGTAGCCCTCTGAAGACAAGGACGTACAGCCCTCTAAAGGCGAGGGCTGTTTGCTTCCAAAAAGTGCACCGGATCGCGCAAGTAGTATAAAATGGTAAGAATCGAGTATCAAACTCTCGGGGAACTTGTGTTACTTGGTAAAGCTATTTCAATGAATAGGTGTCTAGTGTGAAAAGAGATGTGTTTACTATGAACAGGTGTGTAAACTAACTATTAAAAGGAAAAATCACATGAGAAATGATGTGTAAAAACAAGTAGACGACACGTTGGTCTTCCTAATAGGTGCCTGATGTTAGAAGGATATTCTCTACTTAACAATGCTCATGCGTTCTATGGTGTCTCCTGAAATGCTTAATCCTGATTCCTCATGATAGTCTAGCCTAATCCTGATCAAGCCTTATTCGCAGATTCCTCTTGTTGGACTAAACTCGGCCAGGACCGCATTAAGACAAACATACAACAACTAGGTTACCGTACCCTGGTTCCTCATGAAAATACGGCAAACTAGCCCTATCCCATCAAGTTCTAAGAATCAAACCAGTTTCCACTGTTGAATGATCCTAAAAACACATGCATCTACGTGATCAAGGAAAAAGCATGGTAGAATGAAGTTTTGATAGCACAGTGAACACACAAAACATCATTAAATAGATAAAAAGATATTTACATCAAGTATGAAACATTCTGCCCTTACGCTACCCCAGCACAGCACCTACTGCATAATCACTTGCATCACACATCAATTCAAACTCTTGTCCCCAGTCTGGTGTTGTAATCATAGGAGCAAAAACCAATTTGGCTTTGAGAGTGTTAAAGGCTTCTAAGCATTCTTCATTGAATACAAACACAACCTCCTTGTTCAACAAATTGCTTAGGGGTTTAGCAATTTTGGAGAAGTCTATAATGAATCGTCGATAAAATCTAGCATGACCCAAAAAACTGTGTATGCCTTTTACATTAACTGGGGGTGGAAGTTTATCAATAACATCTAGTTTTGCTTTATCCACCTCAATTCCTCTTTTAGAGATCTTGTGTCCCAGCACAATACCTTCTTGAACCATAAAGTGACATTTTTCCCAGTTAAGCACCAAATTAGATTCTTCACAGTGCTGTAACACTTTCTCTAAATTTGCTAAGCAATTTCCAAAAGATGCACCAAAGACCGAAAGATCATCCATAAAGACTTTGATACATTTCTCTACCATGACATCAAAAATTGCCATCATACATCTCTGAAAAGTAGCAGGGGCATTACATAAATCGAATGGCATGCGGCGATAAGCAAAAAACACCAAAAGGACATGTAAAAGCTGTTTTTCTTGATCCTGAGGATCTACTGCAATGTGATTGTAACCTGAGTATCCGTCCAAGAAACAGTAGAAGGATTGCCCTGCAAGTCTCTCAAGCATTTGATCCATGAAGGGAAGCGGGTAATGGTCTTTTCTTGTGGCTTCATTGAGCTTCCTATAATCAATACACATTCTCCATCCAGTAACTGTTCTTGTAGGAATTAGCTCATTTCTATCATTTTTTACCACTGCCATCCCTCTTTTTTTTTGGAACAACTTGAACCGGACTAACCCATGAGCTATCTGAAATTGGGTAGATGAGCCCTGCCTCTAGTAACTTCAGCACTTCTTTTCTTACTTCTTCTTTCATTATAGGGTTCAATCTTCCCTGAGGTTGTCTCACGAGCTTGAAATTGGTTTCCAAATTAATTTTGTGCATACAGTATGATGGACTGATTCCTTTTAGCGAGATTGTTGAATGATCCTAAAAACACATGCATCTACGTGATCAAGGCAAAAGCATGGTAGAATGAAGTTCTGATAGCATAGTGAACACACAAAACATCATTAAATAGATAAAAAGATATTTACATCAAGTACTTACAAGGAAGATCCAACAAAGGATTTAGCTTTCCATAACTGGGAAGCTTCCTTTACAACAAAGAGGAAGAGAATGAAAGATTGTAGAAACACAAGTAGTGGGGATGTCTCCTCCACCTCTAGGACCTCACAATCGCTCACAAACTCGTCTCAAGCTCTTAGGATAGCTTGCTTTTATAGCTCTGGTCTCTGCAGATCTTCACACAACAAATTCTTTCAAGCTCTCTAGAATATGGACCTTTCTCTCTCTAGAACTCTCTAATTATGCAGAAGCTTCAAGAAAAGGCCAAACTCCTCTCCAAACTCTCCAACTTAGCGCAATTATGAACCGCTTAGCGTGCATTAGTGAATTTCAGTTTAGCGCGACTTTTCTCTCTCAGCGGATGGACTGAAGTGGTGCACTTAGCAGGATGACCCTTCGCTCAACGAACATGCACAAATCTTCCTTCTTCTAGATTCTTCCTCGCGCTTAGCCGAGGATTGTTGCGCTCAGCGGATATCTCGCTAAGCCAAGAGATTGGCTTAGCGAGAGGGTGAAAATCAGCACTTCAAAACTTGCCTAATTATCCTAAAATTGAGAGAAAATGATTATTAATTACACAAAATGGAAGTACTACGTATTTATTACCTATCTTTAACAAAAAGTAGTTACAACACTACAAAATAACCATAAATCGGAGGATTTTGATACAATTTACACAAGTTTTATACACAAAAGTTAGTCGTATTCACCAACTAACATGGGCGTGCAACCCTCTAAAGGCGATAGGTTCTAGTACCCAAGGGTCCACCCTTATGAGAAAGCAAGAGATTGACTCATCAAGAGGGCCGATCATCCCAAATTCACAAGATTGGACATTAGATGTAGGAAATCTATGTAGTTAACATGATTTTTAGGGATGCAGATGCATGCAACCTTTGCCTTGAAATGCGGTAAATGCGAACTTCGTATGCAACAATGCAATGTAATGGAAATTTGTACAATGTTCATGACATTCTTTCCCTATTTTGTGATTTTGATTTGATTTTTGAAAGAGGTGATAATTCATGCAACCTCATCCTATCTTTTGCAAATCTTTTCGGGAACTCCTTCAGAGTGTATGTCCTGTTTGATTTACTCACTTGATAATTTGGGAGTGACGGTGATGGAGTCGTTTAATCAATCCACTGAAATCCTAGGGCTTGTCACTCCCTTTTTTTTTTGTTTAAAAACATCAACGGGTGAGAACTTTTGACCTACCCCTAGGTTCGCCTGAGGCTCATGCATGGTGCCTTTCATTGCCCCAGTGTAGGGCTCTGAGGTATCCATCGTTATTTTGTTTTCACAACCTTGTAGCAAGGAAGAATGAAAGAAGCGATTGATTCTCAAAAAGGATTTTCAAGGATGAGAAATAGTTGAAGGATTTTTCAGTTGACAGATTAAGTCAAATGACTCCTATTCTTGATAACTCAATTCTCTCTCAAAAAGACAAACTTTCAGGAATGATAAAATGAGGTCACATGAATGTCTATATTTTTACTTGAAAACACAGTCAATCAAGTGCTTTTTTCCTTTTTCTTTTTGAACTTTTCTACTTTACTCGTTGTTTATGGCATCCTCACCAAATGTGTAGCACGAGTAATTTCTGATTGAACGTTCTTGGAAGTCCAAACTCAGGAGCGCAGGTCGCTTGAGCAAACAAACCAATGGCTTGCCCCCATATTCCAGTGGAAGCAAAGATGTAATTATGAGAGGACGAGGGACAAAGATGTCAAATTTATCCATTTTATTTAGCATTGTAACTGTGGTTTACAATAATGGTATAAACTTGAAAATCTTGATGAGTCATTAGAGACATCTAACAACAGCTTTCAAAATTGCCCCATGTGTGGTGTCGCTTGTCAATGTTAGGATTCACAAACGATTCTCCTCAAATTTCAACCAGCCTACATTAATTAGAGTTTGCCACTTACGCTTCAAGGTCATACAATGCTCAATGGAATGTCCTGGAACTCCTCCATGATATGCACATGTTGCATTTGAGTCGTATCCTCAAAAAAATGGAGGTTGAGGAACCCTGACAGGGGTTATGGCTACCATTGCATTATCAAGTAGATATGGGAACAAGTTAGCATATGACACTAGAATTTGGGGTGAATCCTACAGGCTTTTTGCTGCAAAATTCCTTTTTGGTTTACGCTAAAGGTGGTGTTTGGGCATTGGGCGTGTGGTAAGCAGGCAGGCTTTGTGGTTGATTTGGGGATGGCTTTTGTGGATGATTGGGTGAGAGGGACTATTGTTAGATTAAGTGGCCTCGGAATAATTAAGAATGGGGGTTGAATTAATTATTAATGTGTCTTGACTAATTAAAAAATTATCCTTCTTAATGTTACTAGATTCAACTAGGATTTTACTACTAAGTTAAGAAAGTAAAGAACAAAAACAATAACTTAACCAAAAGTAAAAGCGGCAATTAAAAGTACACATTGGAAATTAAAGAGTGTAGGGAAGAAGAAGACAAACACAAGATTTATACTAGTTCGGCCACAACCCGTGCCTACATCCAGTCCCCAAGCAACCAACGGTTCTTGAGATTTCTTTCAACCTTGTAAAATCCTTTACAAGCCAAAGATCCACAAGGGATGTACCCTCCCTTGTTCTCTTTGAACAACCAAGTGGATGTACCCTCCACTTGAACTGATCCACAAGAGATGTACCCTCTCTTGTTCTCAGTATAACAACCCAAGTAGATGTACCCTCTACTTGTGCGACAAAGGATGTACCCTCCAATGTGTTAAGACAAAGTTCTCAGGCAGTTAGTCCTTTGAAACTTTGTGAAGGGGATACAAAAGATATCTCAGGCAGTTAGTCCTTTGAAATCTTTTGTATAAAGGGAAAGGGAAAAAGATATCTCAGGCGGTTAGTCCTTTGAAATCTTTTGTAAGAAACAGAAGATATTTCAAGTGGTTAGTCCTTTGAAATCTTTTGTCAAGAGGGAGAAGGAAAGAAACCAAAGAATTCTCAGGCGGTTAGTCCTTTGAATCTTTTGACAAGAGAAAGAAGTGAATGAAGAAGAAGAGTAACACAAGTTTTTGAACAATGAACTTTTCGTGGAAGAGAAAGTATTGAACAAAAAATCTATGAAAGAAATCTTTTAATCATGAAAGGAATCAGTCTTTTTCGTTCAGTATTTGAAATTCGTGCCATGGTCACATATTTATAATCATTTGATGACTCAATTTAAAGTTTGTGACTCTTGGAAATTTCTTTATAACTAGTCACCTTTTAAAAGTTGTGACTCTTTTTGAAAACTAGTCACTTTAAAAGTTGTGACTCTTTTGAAAACTAGTCACTTAAAGGTTGCGACTTTTGAAAAAATCTTCAGAAACAAGTCACTTTAAGAATTGTGACTTTTGGTAATTTATTTTTCGAAATCAGTCATTGGTAATCGATTACCATCAAGGTGTAATCGATTACGCATCAACAGATGTGACTCTTCATGTTTAAATTTTAAAATCAAAACGTTTAGAAACTCTGGTAATCGATTACAAGCATTGTGTAATCGATTACACAAGTTTAAAATGATTTGAAAATGTTTTATCACTAGTTGTGACTCTTGAAATTTGAAATCTAACATTTTAAAACATTCGTAATCGATTACATGCTCATGGTAATCGATTACAACTTTGTAAATCAGTTTTGAAAATAATGTTGACTACTGGTAATCGATTACTACCTTCTGGTAATCGATTACCAGAGAGTAAAACTCTTTGATAAAAGATTTTGTGAAAAATTCTTGTGCTACTCAATGTTTTGAAAAACTTTTTTAGTACTTATCTTGATTGAGTCTTCTCTTGATTCTTGAATCTTGAGTCTTGAATCTTGATCTTGATTGTTCTTGAATCTTGAGTCTTGAATCTGGATTTTGATTGTTCTTGAATCTTGATTCTTGAAACTTGATTGAATCTTGAAACTTGATTATTCTTGAATCTTGATTCTTTGAAACTTGATTCTGGAAGCTTTTTGACTCTTGGTTCTTTGGAACCTGCTTAACTCTTGATTCTTTGGCATCATCAAAATAATCTCGGAAGTCATTGCTTCCACAATCTCTCCCTTTTTAATGATGACAATCCTGAGATCAAGAGGATACATACAAGTTTTGTTCTACTGTTCACTTATCTATTTCTCCCCCTTTCTTTTTGAATTTATGCTTAATTTTAAAGCTTTGAAAATATAATATCTTGATTTCTTAAATATCCAATTTTCTCTCCCCCTTTGGCAACATCAAAAAGGCCAAAGTGCGTAAAACATGAATATTCTAAAACATACATAAAGCATAATTTGAATAAAACCAAATTGAAATGCAAACCACTTAGTCATATATCACAAACCATAAACATCATGTTCAGTCATACTAAGCAAATATTAAAAGAAATACTAAGTGTTCAAATGTCATAATAATATAGCCAAATACAAGGCTTTAGAAACAAAATATAGTAATAATCTAAATCTATGAGGATGGTGGTGGTGGAGGTAAATCAAGGCAGTCACGAATGATGGTGACATCTTGTTCAACCTTTGCAATCCTTGAGTTTATCTCCTTGAATCGTGTATCCACTTGACGTTCCAAGGAGTCAAACCTCTCACCAACATAGGTTTGAAGTCCATCAAACCTGTCCAAAAAACTCTGAAGGAGAGAAGAGTCCCCTTCAACTGGTAAGTGTCCTTCATCATCATTTGGTTGAGCACCCTTTTTTACCCAAGAGCCATCACGCTCTTTGCGGTAACCAAAGGAAGAGACTATATTTGCACCGATAGAGAAGGATCTCTTGAGTTTGACAAAGGGCTCAGAGTCAAGAGGAACATTAAAATGTTGTAGAAACAAAGTAATCAGATGGGGATATGGGAGTGGAGCATTTGATTGCAATGCCTTATGCATGCGATATCTCACAAGATGGGCCCAATCGATTTGACGACCGGTTAAGAAAACCCACATAATTATCAAATCTTCCTCAGAAACCTGTGCAAGGTTGGAAGATCTAGGGAGTAGGATGTGCACAATCAAGTAGTGCATGATGCGGCATTCGAATGCCAATGAACTGGCAAGAAGCCTTCCATCCATATCCGCTTGGTTGGTGCAAACCATCCGGCGGGCATTAGACACAGAAAAATCAAACTTCCACTCATCATCAAGTGTACCCTCAAATGGTATGTCGTCACTGGATAATTGAGTGAGTTCAAAGAAAAGGGACTGGTCTATGACCATCTTAATCCCATAAACTTCGGAAATGAAGGAATCTTCTTGAATTTCCAAGTTAGAATAAAAAGCTTTAACCAATTCAGGGTAAAAAGTTAGTTTCATGGAGATAAACTAAATTAAACAATAATTTTGAAATGCTTGAAAGCAATCAAACACTTCATCATCAAAGAAAGCTAAGTCTATGAACTTAGGGTCGATAATGGAACGAGAAGAGAAAAGAGAATTGTACCGAATACATTGTTCTTCCGAGGAAAACAACATAGGAAAGGGAGGAATTTGAGATGTCTGCGCTTTGGATGTTCCGTGGCTTCGAGTTCCAGTGACTGCGGATGAAGTTGCAACCCCCTTTTGCTTCTTCGATGGTTCTTCCATTTGGAGGTGTTTTTGGAAGTTTTAATCTGTGGAGATGAAAGAGACTGAAAAATGATGAATTTTGGGCTTTGTGGGACGTGATTTGTTTAAGAATTGAAGGAAAAATCAAGTTTTGAAGTTTTAGGGATTTTGGGTTTGAGTTGCTGTAGAAATCGCGTTCTCGCGGTTTCTGAAATTTGGAATTTATAGACACAGACGCTCTCTAATCGGTTATAGGAATGTTGTAATCGATTACACTTAGCCTAACTGCCTATAATCGATTACATGAGAAGGTAATCGATTACCAGACACTTATTCTAAAACAAAAAAAATCAACACTTACCAAGATAAACATAGAAAGTTTTAATATATCAAAAATAATTTTATAATATAATGGTTTTGAAAAACATGAGCAATCAATCAAATACTTCTAAACATATCATACAACAATTGAAAGATATAGATCATGACAACATCAACCATTTAGATTTATTTTAGCAATAAGCTTCATATTTTGAGAAAGGAAGATAACTCAACTCAACATATGAGCACAAACTCATTATAGCAATCAAACAAGACAAACAAATAAAATTTTGTTAGTCATCATATAAACAAGTTAAATGAAAGAAAAATTTCAACCAACTAAATTTAAAAGATAATGGTTTTGATGTTACCTTTTTCATGATTCAAGTGCTTAGATCTTTATAGATGGAAGTCAGACTTTTTTTTTTCTTACTTAAACTTCTTGAGAGATGTTCTCATCACTTTCATAGTCCTTGGATAGAAGGATGATCTCCTTCTCCAAACCATCGGATGAGTCATTGTCATCCCAAGCAATATACGCCTTCTTGGATCTTCTTTCTTTATAGCTTTTCTTCTCATTCTTCTCGGGCCATGACTCATTTGAGGGGCAGTTTGCCTTTATGTGACCGAGTTGATTACACTTATAGCATTTAAGCGTTGGAGAAACTTCTTGATATCTCTTCCCATTGTTGAAGTTATGGCTTCTCTCCATTCTTCTATTTTTGATTAATTTATGAAACTTCTTCACAAAGAGTGAAAAGTCCTCTTCATCATCATATTCTTCTTCTTCTTGCATTGAGGAGGAGGCTTTGAGTGCTATGCTTCTTTTCCTTTTGTCGGTCTCTTCATTTTGGTTGAGACGTTGAAGTTTCATTTCATGTTCCTGCAATTTTCCAAAAAGAGTGGCAAGAGACATAGAGGAAAGATCTTTACTTTCAGAAATGGCAGTTACCTTGGGCTACCATTCCCTACTTAAGCATCTCAAAACTTTATTGATTAAATCTTCATTTGGAAAGGTTTTTCCTAAGGAGGCAAGGTGGTTGACTATGTGTGTGAATCTTTTCTGCATACTTTCGATGTTCTCATTAGTGTTCATCCTAAATAATTCATATTCATGTGTAAGAGTATTGACTCTAGATCTTTTCACATCAGTGGTGCCTTCATGTGTAAGTTGGAGAGTATCCCGCATCTCCTTTGCATTTAAACAGTTTGACACTCTAAAATATTCATCTATTCCTAGGGCAGAAGTAGTAATGTTTTTGGCTTTAAAATTATATTGGATTCTTCTTCTATCTTCTTCAGTCCATTTATCTCTAGGTTTTTCTGTTGTTGTGCTAGTGCTTGCATCTACTATGGTGGGTACATAAGGTCCTATTTCTATTGCTTCCCAAATGTTTAAATCAATGGCTTCAATAAAGATTTGCATTCAGGTTTTCCAATAGTGGTAACCCTCACCATTAAAAATAGGTGGCCTATGGATGAAGTTTCCTTTAGGAAATAGAGAATTTGAGGAGGCAATCAATCTTGAAGTTGTGAAAATTTTCTCAAGAAACCTGCTCTGATACCACTTGTTGGATCAAGTGGCCTCAAAATAGTTAAGAAGGGGGGGGGGGTTGAATTAATTATTAATGTGTCTTGACTAATTAAAAAATTATCCTTCTTAATGTTACTAGATTCAACTAGGCTTTTACTACTAAGTTAAGAAAGTAAAGAACAAAAACAATAACTTAACCAAAAGTAAAAGCGGAAATTAAAAGTACACAATGAAAATTAAAGAGTGTAGGGAAGAAGAAGACAAACACAAGATTTATACTGGTTCGGCCACAACCCGTGCCTACTTCCAGTCCCCAAGCAACCAACGGTTCTTGAGATTTCTTTCAACCTTGTAAAATCCTTTACAGGCCAAAGATCCACAAGGGATGTACCCTCCCTTGTTCTCTTTGAACAACCAAGTGGATGTACCCTCCACTTGAACTGATCCACAAGAGATGTACCCTCTCTTGTTCTCAGTATAACAACCCAAGTAGATGTACCCTCTACTTGTGCCACAAAGGATGTACCCTCCAATGTGTTAAGACAAAGAATTCTTAGGCGGTTACTCCCTTGAATTCTCTGTGAGGGGGATACAAAAGATATCTCAGGCAGTTAGTCCTTTGAAATCTTTTGTATAAAGGGAAAGGGAAAAAGATATCTCAGGCGGTTAGTCCTTTGAAATCTTTTGTAAGAAACAGAAGATATTTCAAGTGGTTAGTCCTTTGAAATCTTTTGTCAAGAGGGAGAAGGGAAGAAACAAAAGAATTCTCAAGCGGTTAGTCCTTTGATTCTTTTGACAAGAGAAATAAGTGAATGAAGAAGAAGAGTAGCATAAGTTTTTGAACAATGAAATTTTCTTGGAAGAGAAAGTATTGAACAAAAACTCTATGAAAGAAATTTGTTAATCATGAAAGGAATCAGTCTTTTTCGTTCAGTATTTGAAATTCGTGCCATGGTCACATATTTATAATCATTTGATGACTCAAGTTAAAGTTTGTGACTCTGGGCAATTTCTTTATAACCAATCACCTTTTAAAAGTTGTGACTCTTTTTTAAAACTAGTCACTTTAAAAGTTGCGACTCATTTGAAAACTAGTCACTTAAAGGTTGTGACTTTTGAAAAACTCTTCAGAAACAAGTCACTTTAAGAATTGTGACTTTTGGTCATTTATTTTTCGAAATCAGTCACTGGTAATCGATTACCATCAAGGGTTGTGGTTGGGGGCGAAATTAAGGCCCCTCCAAAGTATTTTGCAAGGGTATACCACCAACTGCTTGCCCTTTAGTGGCATATCCGAGGCAAGGCTCGAAGTCGGCTAGATTGTGGTGGGGAATTTCATGTGTCTCCCCCATGGTTTGAGAGACATGTGCATGATCAGTTTGAGGTTGTTGGCTTTCAATGAGTATGGGAGCGGAGTTATTGACATCCTCACTGGGAGTGTATGCCACATTGGGTGGTGTATAGTTGGGAGGCAAGCCATATGGTGGGAAGGCATGCTTGTTTTTCGCACTAAATGAGGGCCGCCTGTACCTCCCAACTCTTTGCCTTCCAGACCTACCATATATGAGGTTGGATGATTTATTTGGTTGAGGCCATATGGGGGGGTCAGGTCCACCTCAACAATGGTGTTGGTAGCGGCTATTGCAACCACATTGACCTCCATTATCTCCTTTATGCTCATCATGACCTCCATCATTTTGGCCATTTGCTCTTTCAAGGCCTTCGTGTCGGCCTTCATCTGCTCTTACACCTCCTCTACTTCACCCATTACTCTAGCTCTAGCACGGGTTCGGTAAGGGTGCTATAAAGCGTGTTCTTTCCTTTTGATAACAATGATTAAGTTCATTTTTTTTCAAGGAAAGAATGTAATGAGAAATGCAACCAATAAAAAGCATGGAAGTATGCGAATGATGCACAGTTGAAGTATTGCAAATTTTTACGCAGAACATGGGGTTGAATCTATTTAGATTTTCAACATGGTCCATGACATCTTTGTCAAGGTGAAACTGGAAGTAACAAGGACATCAACAGTCTTAAATGTGTTTGGCAATAGATGAAGCAGCGATGTAACTCGATCCATCTTTTGCCCCAATTTTTTGCAAGATGGTTACTTCCATACTTCAACTTGACTTGATGAACCTTTTCGTAAAAGCATGAGCTTGGTTCAACCCCATAACCAAGGAATGGCAATTTTGATCGCCAATACTTCGACAACATTTCATATAGATGAAAGACTCGGGAATACGCATGCTATGCATGGAAAATGTAATTATGAGATTGAGATGCCCGGAGAAACATCATTTCCTAGTTAACCACGCATTAAGTACCATGCTCAATCATTTTGTTTTGTTGTTTTTTTTTTAGAAATGGGTTTATGATCCCAACATGGTTGGCTCATGGTACCTAACACATGCAACTAAGAATGTAGTGTGAATTTTCACGCTTCTTTTTTTTTTGTTTTTGTTTTGTAGAGGAAAACGCAAGGATCATGCATGAGTAAACATGAAAATAAAAGGTATGCAAAAATCATGTTAGATGCAGATGGTGATGAAATGACTTATGCAAAATGCAATGCATGAAATGATAAATGACAAATGCAGGAACGATACGTCCATTACGATGCCATGAAGAGATGCTTATGCGATGCTTGATATGAATGCATTTATAGACACGAGAGCCCGGAAAATCATCTCTTCTTACTTGCACATTCGGGGGCACAGTGCCCCATGTGTTCAGTTAAGAAGGTGATATGGACCTTCCAGCTTCCCGTGACAAAAGACGAGACCAACATACAACGCATGCATGACGACATGATGCAGATGCGCAAAAGCGCAACAGGGAGATGCACACAGCATGGTAATATCCTCAAATAATCATACAACAAAGGCGTACATGACATTTAGGTTATATGCATGGCAGTGTTTAAAAGGCACACAACGTGTTCGCTTCGTGCCCCTATTTTAGGGACCTAAACGGGAGGAACTAAAAGGCTTTTAGTGATAATTCCCAAGGTGGTCATATCTCTCTTGATGGTTTCTAGAGGTATCATCCCCTTCAAAAAACATATTGCGACTGTAGGGACTACCAGCAACAATATGTTATCAAAGAGAAATCAGACCTACGTAGTTCTTTTCAGAACTAAACGTTGGTTAAGTTGTTTTTATCTTTTTTTGCAAGATATATTTTAACCGAACAAGAGGTCATTTAAGGCGTTGGACCATTAAACGATCTTTTGATTTTGAAAGGAGAGAAACATTAAGGCATTGGACCATTAACGATCTCTTGTTTTTGAAATGGGGTGGTCGACAAAAGCGTGGCTTTTGCTCCTATGTATCCTCGATTTGTGGTGAGGAACACAGACCTACGTAGTTCTTGCAAAAGCAGTAAAGTTATGTGTTGATTTTATGTTTTTGAACGGTCCATGTTAACCGATAAAAGCAAAGAGGACCGTTTAAGGCGTTCGACCTTAAAACGGTTTTTAGTGATTTTTGCAGACAAAGCTTGATTTAAGAGTTGATTTTAGCCTTAGCTTCACTTTGGTTATCAGTCAATTCATTCAAAAAATCTTTCAAAGAAAAATGTTCAATTGATTTTTTTGATTATTTTATTATTATTTTTTCCAAGATATTTTGATTATTTTATTATTATTTTGCTTTTTTTGGTTTAATCGAGGTTACAGTGTGAACGATCAATTAGATTTTGCTTTAATAGTGATTAAACGAGATTACAACGCAAATGATCGGTTGAAATGCATTTTATCATTTATTAGGCGAGATAATAGCTTAAACGATCGGTTAAAGCTCGTTAAAACGGAAGAAAAGAAAACCGAAAGTGAACAAAACGAAGATGAAAGCCAACAAAACAAGAAATGAATTGAAAGTCTCGGATTCGAAAACTTACTGGTTGAAGAACGAAGAACGCACGAAGAACGGATGAAGAACGGTAAAGAACGGTGGAAAATCTTCACGAAATTGTTCACGGAAACGTCTCGGAAGCGTTACGGAAGCACCTCGGCTTGGATTTTCTTCACGAAAACATGTTTTTTCACCCAAAACAGATGAAATGCTTAGCATAGGGGTTAGGGACCCTTTGGAACAGCCCCCTGGCCTATTTATAGAAAAATGGGGAGGAGGTTGCCGCCCAGCTCGCCCTGGCAAGCTCAGCTCGACCAGACGAGCAAGGTTTCTTCTTTCTTAAGCAACCCAGCTTCCAAAATATTCTGCAAGGGCCTAGATTCCAAAATTTGAAAATTGCTATTTACACCCCCAGCTTGATAAGTTCACCCCACCTTTTTCATAATTTACAGAAAAGTAACGGAAGCCTTACGAAAGCATATAGGACTTTATTTTCTTCTTGTTTCTCTTCCTTGTCATCCATATTAAGTGAAATATACTTATGTAGGGTTACGAGAATTTTACGGAAGCATTGCGGATGCCCCAAAAGCCATTTTTCAACAAAAGGAGGGAGGTGCTTGCTGCCCATCTCGCCCAGGCGAATTGATTGCTTAGCCAGGAAGAAAGAAAAGGTCCAGAATCCTCTAGATGGGTCCAGATTTGAAAATTTCTATCTGCAACCCCATTTTACTAAATACACCCCTTGTGTGTTTTTTGCCGTTTTCTTTCCGAAACTTGCCGAAACTTTACGGGTTCCATAGCGATGGGTGCTTTTCTTCCGAAACATTGTGAAACTTTATGGATTACACAACGATGCTTGCTTTTCCTTTCGGAATGTTGCGAAACTTTACGGATTACGCAACAATGCTTGGTTTGACTGTCAGAATGTTGCGAAACTTTATGGATTACGCAACAATTCTTGTTTTGAGGGTCTCGAAGGGAACAAACAAGGTTTGAAAGCCGATCGCAGGTATCCCCGAATGAAATTAGGGTATGACAAGTGGTGTTTGGTATGTTGGAGTAAGGTAAGGTCTGAAAACCCATTTCATGGGCATCTTGCCATGAGGGAACATGGTTCCTCACCCTCTCAATGAGTGGTGCTACAAGTATTGAAAAATATGGGACAAACCTTTTGTAAAAGTTTATTAAGTCATGGAAGTCTCAAATGATCCTTATACTTAGTGGAGTGGGCCACTCAGGAGTGACCTTTATTCTCTTAGGGTTCGTGGGAACCCCTTGATCACTATTTAAAAAATTAAGGAAAGTAATGCAATAAAACATACATTTTTCTATATTTTCATGTTGATTATTCCTACCAAAAAGTACGACAAACCTAAAGTGTCCCATATGAGTACCTAAATTTGTATTGAAACTAAAAATAATAACAAACCTACATAATGAGTCCTTATGCACACAAATCATGAAGATGTTGTGTGCATGAGTGATTTCACAAAAGAGGGTTGCACCACTCAAAACATTCATCATACCACCTATTTTAGGGATTTGGTGCCTAATAATACCTATTTTGGGCACCAACAAAGCACAAGGATTTAAGCTCTTGCGAACTAAACCCTCATCCAACAACTCCTTTACTTGAGGAATAAACTCAAGCCCAAAAGGTGTGGCAATGCTAACAAGTGTCTTTTTACAAAGGAGAAAATGTGGAGGTTGTCTAAGAGAGGAAGTTTCTTTAATGTTTGTCTTTATTGTAAAATGACTTTCCCTTCTTAGCTAACCTCTTGGAGGAGACACATACCTCCTTACGCTCCTCCTTAACCTTTAAAGGTTGTCCTTCTTCTTGGGGGTAGATTTCTTCACTAGATTCTTTCCCTTTTGCTTCTTCACTTTCACTAGAGGAATGTGAAGTAGTAGCCTCATCTTGGCTACTATAAATGTCTTGGCCCTTCATAATCATGGTTTCGTGGTGGGGCATTGAGAGGTAATATGTCCTCTTCCAAGATATTTAAAGCACTTTATAGAGCTAGTCTTCTCTTGCATACTAGCCTTAGGGGGTTGCTTTTCTATTGTCTTCCCCTTATCATCCTTGGGCTTAGAAGGTGCTGCCCCTAAGATGCCTAGACCTTGGTCTTTCTTTAGATAAGAGTGAGAGCCATGAGATTTTAAAGTAGACTTTTTTTTAAGTTTTTGCTCTACCCTTATTTCATAATCTAAGTAAGCCTTTACATTGTCCTTCCCATGGAAGTATGGGAGGTTAATGTTAGCCTCTTAAGGCTTTCTTTCATTTTCTCTCCTTTGGGAGTGAGGTCTAAGATGTGACCTATGTCATCCTTCATAATAGTCACGAAGTTCTTCACTTATGCTCTTGCAAGAGTTATGACTACTATAGGAGGCATGATTTTCTTTTCTTAAATCTTTTAGTATTTTCCTTCTTTCTTCTTCCCTTATTTGTTCCTTCTCATCTTGATTTATTTTTACCCTCTCTTTTCCTTTTTCTTTCCATAACTTGAGGGAACTCAACTCATCTAAGATTCTAGATAAAGGGTCCTTATGACTAGTGCCCTCGCCATTAACACTAAATGAATGATGACTCATGTTGGTTCCTAAGTTGTGGTTCTATCTTGTTGGGGGTTTGAAAAAAAGGTAAAATCTAGGGTTCCAAAAGAACTCAAGATAAGCGTGATAAGCAAGAAGAAAGTATTATGTCATAACAAGATAAGCTAGGTGTGACTAGTAAAGAAAATAAGCTATGAAAGTAAGCAACAAATTAAAGTGAAAGAAATGTAAACTAGGCGATTCCTAAGAGTGTTTGGATGACCTCATTTAAAGTTCCCAACAAAACACTCACTATCCTAAGGAAAAATTGCCAAGAATTATTACACACAAATAGAAGTAGGGTGACCTATTAGAGGCTCCCAACTTACTTTCAATGAAAGGCCTTTTTGTTACAAAATTTGAAAGCAAAGCAAATTGCCAATTACAAAATTACAAAAAAAAAAGTCCTCAATTTTGGTGGCTATTCTCTCTTTGGTGTTTCACTCAATTTGGAGTGTTTCTTAGTCCAATAGCTCTTAAGGTGGTTGGCCCCTTGCTTCTTGACTCAAATTCTTCAAGGGATGACACCAATCCTCCTTTCCAATTCCCTATATGGCAACTCACAAACAAGGAAACAAAGAGACAAGCAATAACCAAAGACCAAAAAATGAAATGAAAGATAAACCAATAGAGTTTTAAAAAGACAAATTTTCAAGGATTATTCAACAATTAAAGCAACGAAAAGCACATAAAAGCAAGCTAGGACTCAGAGAAACTTAGAATGACTCTAGAGTAGAGTAAAAAGAACAAAAAAAAAAGACTCAAGAAAACTCTAGTTTTGGCACTTGTTTTCACACTAATTTTAAATTGAAATTTCAGAACTAATATTTCCTGGACATTGAATTTTCTGCCAACTTGTGTAATTTTTATTATTTTTTCCTTTTATCCAAATAACTTGGTTTTTTTTTTATAATTTTTCTCCAGATGTCTAGAAAATTCAGTAAATATTTCAACTCAAAATTGGTAGTGAAAAATTCTCAGTAATTTATACAAGTTCGTATGTTCAAGCTGCCAGCACTAGTGATTTTAACCTAGAAATCAAGAGTAGTGTTTATGTTGCTTAAGGCTTGGATAGTTACAATTTATGTTTGCTTATGCTCAATTATCTTGAATAACACAATTCAAGAGAGCTTAAGACTAATTTTGATTCACAAATCCAGCCACAACTCAGCACAACAACTCAACTTCATCATAGGCATCATGTAGGAAACTTAGAAAACAAAATAAAAATTGATTTAGAACATGTTATGAACTAAATAACATGCATGAATTAGACTCAAAATTCAAAAGATAGGCTAAGAATGACAAGAATACATGAAAAAATGTATCTAGAATTCAATCAACAAAATAAAAATTCAACGCAAACTTAAAACATAATGTGACAATTATTATGACTATACATGACTCTAAGACAACATGGATTAAGTAATTTACACTTAGATTTTTGTGTTTTTTTTAATCAATATTTTGGAAGAAAATTTAGATCTAAAGGTTCGGCACAAGAAGATTACAACAACAACAACAACAACGCCTTATCCCACTAGGTGGGGTCGGCTACATGGATCAACTTCCGCCATAATGTTCTATCAAGTACCATACTTCTATCCAAACCATTAATTTCAAGATCCTTTTTGATAACCTCTCTTATAGTCTTTTTGGGTCTTCCTCTGCCTCGAATTGTTTGTCTTCTCTCCATCTGGTCTACTCTCCTCACTACAGAGTCTACCGGTCTTCTCTCTACATGCCCAAACCACCTAAGTCTATTTTCCACCATCTTCTCTACAATAGGCGCTACTCCAACCCTCTCTCTAATAGCTTCGTTTCTAATTTTATCCTATCGAGTCTTACCACACATCCACCGCAACATCCTCATCTCCGCTACACCTACTTTATTCTCATGTTGGCTCTTGACCGCCCAACATTCTGTTCCGTACAAAATCGCCGGTCTTACCGCAGTCCGATAAAACTTTCCCTTTAGCTTGATCGGTACCTTTGCATCACATAACACCCCCGATGCTTTTCTCCATTTCATCCATCCTGCTTGAATGCGATGATTCACATCCCCTTCAATTTCCCCATCATCCTGTATTACAGACCCAAGATATTTAAACCGTGTTCAGCACAAGAAGATTATGCCTGAAAAATGATAGAACCTAAAGTCAACACAAAAATATGATTCAAGAGTAGATCTATAAAATTTGAACCATAGAAATGCAAGAACAAGTGTAGATCTAAGATTTAATTGGTTTATTTTTTTGAATCTACTCTAAACAGCACCAAAACACAAGAAAATGGAGGATATACATGGAGAATAAGATGAAGAACAAGGAAATAAGTGAATTGTCCGAACAAAAAGATAGAGGAAGCAAAAGAACATCACCTAGATGAAGATGCTCTTGATACCACATGATGTAACTCCTTGTGGAGCTTGTAGGCCTTGGATCTTCTTCATCAATGGAGTCCTTAGCTTCTTGAAGTTTAATGGCAGTGAAATGGAGAAGGAGAAAGATGATTGGAGATGCCACTTCAAGGAGAAGATGAGTCAAGAAGAAGCTCACCACCATAAGAAGCCATGGATAAGAGCTTGAAGGTAGGAGAAGATGAGTGAAGAGGGAGAGGGAGAGAAGGGGCACGGAATTTTGTTCCTCAAATGAGGTCTAAACTTTGAAGTGTAATTGTCAAATGATCAAAGTTTAAAAAAAATGCACACACATGGCCTCTATTTATAACCTTAGTGTCACACAAAATTGGAGAGAAATTTGAATTTCTATTCAAATTTCACTTGAATTTGAAATTGAATTTGTGGAGCCAAATTTTGGAGCCAAAATTTCACTAATTATGATTTGTTAATTTTAGCAATGGTTCAGCCCACTAATCCAAGATCAAGTCCAAGATTCTCCACTAAGTGTGCTTAGGTGTCATGAAACATGTAAAGCATGAAGGACATGCACATAGTGTGACTATATGATGTGGCCATGGGGTGTAGCAAACAAATGCTCACCCCCCCCCCCCCTCTAAAATTTAATTGGATTGGGCTTCTCCCAATTCAATTGAATTTATTTCCCAACACACTCATCAAATATTCACTTAATGCGTGTGAAATTACAAAACTACCCCTAACACAAAAAACTAGTCTAGGTGCCCTAAAATACAAGGGCTGAAAAATCTTACATTTCTAGGGTACATTATGGAGCCCTAAATACAAGGACCAAAAAATAATGAAACATCAATCTAATATGTACAAAGATAAGTGGACTCATACTTAGCCCATGGACCCAAAATCAACCCTAAGGCTCATGAGAACCCTAGGGCCTTCTCTTGCATCTCTGGCCCAATCTTGTTGGAGTCTTCTATCCAATGCCCTTGGGGGTAGGATTGCATCACTATCTAATATAGACACAAGTTGAATTGACTTCATTTTTCAATAATATAATTGCTTTTTAAAAAGGTAAATAACTTATTAAACTAAATATTTTAAAAGATATATATATATATATATATATATATATATATATATATATATATATATATATATAGAGAGAGAGAGAGAGAGAGAGAGAGAGAGACACATACATGTAAATTATCAATTTCACATGCAATTAAGAATTTTCATAAATTTTATAATGAAAAAATAATTATTATTATTATATCAGATAAAGAAATCGGTTAGGAAAAAAGGACACCTGACGCATCAAACTAAGTACACTCTTAGCCATATACCCACATATTTTGAACAACACATCTCGACCTTCAACATATACAAGTGGCGAGTACCATTCGACCATGATTATCACCAATAAATCCGCTTAAGGGTAATTGCTTGATTAGAAGTACCTAAACATGATTAAGGGTGTATTACCTAACTGGTAATCAAAATGTCCAGACCCATAGACCTTAGGCCTAGTAAAGTCGATATATATTGGGAGAATCCCCTAGGTAAGAGGACTTATTCATTCTTGAATATTCACTAAATATCATCAACAGCTCTGAGCCAAACCTTTACTTGAGTGTCGAAGTGCCTTTTTGCTGGTACCCCCTCTCGCTCTTTTGAACTCACACACCAGAGACTTTGGCAAGGAAACATCAAAGAAGACCCTTTGACATAAGGGTAAGTGTCCAGTCCATTTCTTACAGGAACATTTTGCTACAGTTCAAGAAATTATGGCAATAATGAGAACTAGAACAAGCACTGCAACAATGGAGCAACCAGCCGATCAGCAGAATGAAGAGATACATGTACAGGACCGATTTGACTACATTAGTATGAAGATTACAAGCTCAGGTCCCGAAGATATAGAGGCATCACGTGGAAGAAGTTGTCGCCTTTTGGCGCGAGAATGCCCATCTACAGGAAGGTCACAAGTTGCGACAGCCAGAGGCTAACCCACCCGAGCGAGGGGAGATCGAGTCGACCCTCAATCGCCTTACCCAGAGCTACAAACTTAAGTGTATGTTCGGGCATTGTTCCCCCATCTCTCAACACTCTGGGAAGACAACTGTTACAGTTCAAGAACCTCTTTGTCCCCAAAATTATGGAAGCGACTCTCCCTTCTAATTGGAAGAACTTAACTATTGAGAAATATGATGGTACCACGGACCTAGACGAGCACCTGGATGTGTACATCACTTAGGTAAGCCTATACACCAAAGATGATGCAATCCTTTGTTGTGTGTTCCTGATGTCGCTGAAGAGACAGGCCCTTCATTGGTTCAGGCGGCTACCCCTAACTTCGTGGATTTGTTCGACACCCTAGCGGCTCGTTTTGGCACATAGTTTGCCACTAGCCAGCCTCACCACCTAACATCTATGGCCCTTGTCAACACCCGATAGAAAAAAAGGGAACCATTGTGGACCTTCATGGAATGTTTCAAAAAAGTTGCATTGAATATCTGAAACCTTGACCTCGTAGTAGCCATGCATCATTTGATAACAACATTAAGGTAGAGTGGCTAAAAAACTAGCATCTGACCTCGATGAGCTACGAAAGAGAGCAACTAAGTACATGTAGATGGAAGAATTGGTCGAGTACAGGAACTAGGTGTGGGCGGAAGCCGTGTCGATCAAAAAAGATAATGATAAGCCTGGCTCTAACAAGGCTCATGATGAAGAGAGGAGGGATCGACCACCCAAAGAACCGCATTATGCTCAATACACTCCCTTTACTGCCAATAAATCCCATATCATGGACTAGGCCTTGGCCATAGACATTTTTGACCATGCCAAAGAGAGCTAACACCCCACCGAAAGCCAACTACTCAAAACATTGTCGGTATCACCGCAATCATGGTCACGCGATGGAGGAATGTAGTGCCTTAAAAGACAAGATAGAAGAACTCATCAAGCTTGGCCACCTAAAGGAGTTCGTCCACAAGCCATAGTCACACATGCCCAAGAATCTGTACAAACCAAAATATAGTCAAGGGAAGGACCAAGAACATGCAGGTCAGTCAAAAAGGTGGAGGAGCCGAAGCCGCTCGAGGGAGAGAGAGGAGAGACCCCTCGACTAACCAAGGCGAGTCATAAACACCATCACTGGAGGTTTTGCTAGTGTAGGGGCCACTACCTCTACGGGAAAAAGGCACCTACGGCTAGTTCGATTAGTCAAATATGGTCTCTCGACTCCAAGTATCCAACATGCCACCCATAACCTTCATGTCAAATGACTTCAAGGCAATCAATCCAGTGCAGGATGACCCCATGGTTATTAGTGTTGAGATAGCCAACAACACAGTTAAGAAGACCTTTGTGGACCAAGGAAGCTTGACCGATATCTTGTTTTGGAACATTTTCAAGAAGATGGATATACCTGAATCTAAAATTCTCCCACATGATGACCCACTGTTCAGTTTTGCTGGGGAACAGGTAGGGACGAAGGGTTGTATCTGGCTTTACACAAAGTTTGGGCATGAAGGGCCGCTACAGAAAAGGCTAAAAATATATACGTGATAGTACATGCTTACACATCATACAATATACTCCTCGGTCGTCCCTCACTCAATGCCCTGGGCATAGTTGTTTCAACCCTTCACCTTGCAATGAAGCTCTCATCAAATGATGAGACCATCATAACTGTGTACGTTGACCAAAGGATGGCTAGAGAAAACTACATGGTCAGCCTTAGGTTACAACCTCATGCAAGGGAGGAATCTCCAGAAGTTGTCCACTACGTGGAGGCCAGGATGGAAACCGAAGAGGTGGAAGAATTAGAGATTGATTCATGAACTAATGATGATAACTGGTGAAGATGGTAGAGGAGACATCCACTTTCTAGCTTGGACCTAAAGAAGAACAAGTCACTCAATTGGGAAACCAACTCTCCAATGACGACCGTGGTCGAATACAACGGGTTATTTAGGAGCACACTGACTTATTTGAATGGTATGCGATAGAGATGCCTGAGATCAATCCAAGATTTCATTGTTATAAGTTAGCTATATGTAAAGATGCAAAACTCGTTGCCTAAAGAAAAAGAAAGATGGGCGAAGAAAGGTGTTGGGCAGTACTACAAGAAGTGGCCAAGCTGATGGTCACCTAGTTCACAAGGGAAATTGACTATCCCACTTGACTTTCTAATGTGTTCATGGTTAAGAAACCAAATGGAAAGTGGAGGATGTGTATGGAATACATGAATCTCAATCAGGCATGCCTAAAGGATGCATACCTACTAACCGCTGTTCTGTTAGTATTGTATATGCATAGATCTCCCACAGGCAATTTAGTTCCTCTGGACTTAGAAATTGAAGCTACGTTGCGAAGGAACAAGGCCTAGAGGAGAAGGAAACTTCTGCAAGACAGAACAGTTGCATCCATTCTTGAGGAGGAGACTCATTTCTCTGACTTATTATCACCTGATTCATCATCATCAAGGGAATCTGCCACTCAATTAGTTGAAGCCATTACCATGGTAGAAGAGAATGACCAGAGGATTACCCTTGAGGATTATTCAAGTAGTTCAGTACCATAATTTTTCACCAGCATTGCACGTCTTGAAGTGCAAGCTAACAACATCAACTATCCACATTCCTTAATTCATTTAATACAGGAGAACTTATTTCAAGGATTACCTAATGAAGACCCCTATGCACACTTGGCAACGTTCATTGAAATATGTAACACTGTTAAGATTGCCGGTGTACTAGACGAAGCTATTAGGCTCAGCCTTTTCTCATTCTCATTGGCAGGAGAAGCCAAGAGGTGGATCCACTCATTCAAGGGCAACAGTCTGAAAACCTGGGAAGAAGTTGTTGAAAAGTTCCTAAAGAAATACTTCCCAGAGTCCAAGACTACAGAAGGGAAAGCTGCAATCTCCTCATTTCATCAGTTTCCTGATGAATCCTTGAGTGAAGCATTGGAGAGATTCAGAGGCTTGTTAAGAAAAACTCCCACTCATGGGTTTTCTAAGCCAATTCAATTGAATATGTTTATCGATGGGCTGAGATCACAAACCAAGCAACTGTTAGATGCTTCTACAGGGGGAAAGATAAAACTAAAGACCCCGGAAGAAGCAATAGAGCTAATAGAGAACATGTCAGCTAGTGATCATGCCATTCTACGAGACAGAACCCACCAACCCACGAAGAAAAGCTTGATAGAGCTTTTATCACATGATGCGTTATTGGCACAGAACAAGTTGCTTTCTAAGCAATTAAAAAATTTAATAGAAACACTTGGTAAGCGGCCAACTAAGTTGTCTTTGGGTCAACCTACACACTCTTCTATTTTGCAGGTTACAGGTTGTACCATCTATGGTGAGGCTCATGAAACAGGCCAATGTACTCCCACTGAAGAAAACACTCAAGAAATTCATTATATGGGAAATCAACAGCGACAAGGGTATACTCAAGGAGGATTTTCAGGCTTCCAGCAGGGTCCATATAATCAACAAGGACAGTGGAGGACACATCGTGGCAATCAGTTCAA
This sequence comes from Glycine max, assembly GCF_000004515.6. Classification (NCBI taxonomy): domain Eukaryota; kingdom Viridiplantae; phylum Streptophyta; class Magnoliopsida; order Fabales; family Fabaceae; genus Glycine; species Glycine max. Next base: position 32,433,350 of record NC_038243.2, on the reverse strand, counting down.
CAAAGACCAGAGTAGGCCTTCAAACAGGACAATCCAACAAGGACCTAACATATTCCAGAGAACTAGTAAGCTGGAGGAGACCTTGACTCAGTTTATGCAGGTACAATGTCAAATCATAAAAGGACTGAGTTAGCACTGAAGAACCTTGAAGTCCAGGTGGGACAACTGGCCAAGCAGATAGCTGACAAGTCATCCAACAGTTTTGTGGCAAATACAGAACAAAATCCTGAGGAATGCAAAACTATGATGACAAGGAGTAAAAGGTTTGTGGAGGTTGAGGATGAGGATAATGTTGTGCATGAGAAGAAAACTACTGACAAGAAAAGTACTAATGGCAGGAAAAATGAGGTGATAGGTGAAAGTAATCAAGAAAAAGAGGAACAAATAATGGTCAAGAATAATGAATTGAAGGACCAAGAAAAAGAAAAAGAAATAGAAAATGAAAAAAATGAAAAAGAAGAAAAAAATAATAAGAATACAAAGAAGAGTAGGAGTGAAAAAGATGTGGATGAAGGTGTGGAAGTACCTTACCCTGTGGTACCTTCCAAGAAAGAAAAAGATCGTCATCTGGCGAGATTTTTAGATATTTTCAAGAAATTGGAAATAACCATGCCCTTCGGAGAAGCTTTGCAGCAGATGCCACTCTACTCTAAATTTTTGAAAGATATGTTAACAAGGAAGCATAAATATATTCATCAGGAAAACATCATAGTGGAAGGAAATTACAGTGCTGTGATCTAGAAGATCCTTCCACCCAAGCATAAAGATCCTGGGGGTGTAACCATTCCTTGTTCAATTGGGGAAGTCAATGTGGGAAAAGCTCTTATTGACCTGGGAGCCAGTATCAATTTGATGCCACTATCCATGTGCAGAAGATTGGGAGAGTTGGAAATAATGCCCACTCAAATGACTTTACAATTAGCTGACCGCTCCATTACCAGACCATATGGAGTAATTGAAGATGTTTTGGTCAGAGTAAAAAATTTTATCTTCCCGGCAGACTTTGTGGTAATGGATATCTCTGAAGATACTGACATCCTTATAATATTGGGAAGGCCATTCATGTTGACCACAAGCTGCATAGTTGATATGGGGAATAGGAAGCTGGAGCTAGGTTTTGAAGATCAGAAAATTGATTTTGATTTGTTTGTTGAAGACAAGCCTACTCTAGAACACAATGTTTGCTTATAGGTAATGGAAGGAGGTTAAGAGGTTCTGAAAGTAGGAACCAAAACATAAGATCACCCAGTGAGGTAAAAGCGTCAAGCTAATGACGTTAAAGAAGCGCTTCTTGGGAGGCAACCTAGTTTTAATTTCTATTATCTTTGTTTTTTTCATGCAATTAAATCATTTGGAACTTGCTATATAATCTGTACATAGGAGTATATCAACCAATCTTTGAATGCTTAACATAAGGGTTTCAATTTCTTGAAAAAAGGACTGAAAAATAACTTAGAAAAATATTTTCTAAAAAACAGTCCTTTCGCTAAGCGCAAGCCTCGCGCTAAGCGCATCTCTGTTCATGCGCTAAGCTGCGAGTCTCAAGCGCTTAGCGCCCAACCCTTGCATCTGAGGCTGATTTGGTCTGCTAAGCTGGCCAAGGTTAAGCTAAGCTAACTTCAATTTGATCTGAATTCAACTAAGCTTCAGCGTGATCGCTAAACGACAACTTATCTGTGGCTGAGCGTGACCTATTGTCACCAAGTGCAATTCCTTACGGCCATAATTGAGGTCCATGATGCTAAGCGCCAGTCATGGCAGCTAAACGAGATTCATTCCAGCAATGTGAGTGTTAAGCGAGTCCCTCTTTGCTAAGTGCATGTTCCTCTGTACTTAAGATGCATCATTTTAGCTAAGCTGGCCAGAGCCAGGCTTAGCGAGAGTTACAGCTTTTCTGATCTACAGACCTCGCTAAGCGGACTCAACCTCGTGCTAAGCCAAGTCTCTGTTAAAAAAAACTGATTTTGAATTTGAAACGTCGGCTAAGCGCACGGGTCTGCTAAGCCAGCCTTGTTGAGAAACCAAATGTCTCTCTTGCTCGCTTAATGCAGCGGTCCGCTAAGCAGAAGTATCAAAAAACTGCTTAAGTGAGTGTAACAGCAGTTACACTCACATTAGCCAGATTCTAGAAACCTCCTCTCTGCATTCTCTCTCTCAAAAAATTTGCACATTTTGCGTCTGTGCTTTCTTTGTGCATTTTCGACTTTGAAGCATCAATCATACACCATCCAAGTAAGTTCCTTGATTCTTTTTCTCTTTTTCTTGTCTTAACTTTAGGATAGAAGACTTTAATTGTAGCTTTAGATTTTTAGGGTTTTTATGTTTTGTTAGAATTAGTTTAAGATTAGGGCTATACATGCTTATATACTGAATTGAGTATGACGCACACATTGCATGCTTGATATGCCTTTTAGAGGCTTGAATAGTGCAAGAAAACGAACTGCGTTTTCTGCGTTTTCTGGAAAACGCGATGAACTCGCTAAACGAGCATGCTGCGCTAAGCAAGTTCATCAATACTTATTATATGTAAGTGTTTCTCTGAAAAAATCGCTAAGCGCACTTATCGCGTTAAGCGAGTTCATCTTTTGAGGATGAACACTCATCCTCTTGCTGAACTACCTGTGGCTAAGCGAGGCTGAATCGCTAAGCCCAGTTAACTCAACCAAATTCTGTGTTGTAAGCCTTGCGCTAAGCTGAGTTTACCTGAGCTAAGCGCATTTCATCACATCAACTTTTAGGCTAAGCGAGCTTAGCTTCAGCTAAGCTGACATGTTATGTTTCTCAGGGTGCGCTGAGTGAGCTATATCCCGCTAAGCGCCTATTGTTAATTTTAGCCTTTATTGTTGTTGTTTAACTTGAATGATTTTGGTCTAAGGAATTTTGAGTTCTTTTTAGGTACAAATGGAACCAAAAAAAAGAGCTAGAATAGAGGACATGCCTTCGTCATCCACTCCAGCTCCTCCATCAGTAACTATAGGACAGGATGTCCAAAGCTCACTAACTTTAGTTCCTATGCTACAAAGCTTATTCCGAGGACAGTTTATTATCATGCACAACCTGCAAGAGTTGGCTCACAATAGGCCAATCTTATCTATGGAGCATTTTCTTGAGCAAGTAGCCTGGCCTAAAGCTCAACTTCCATTGTTGAGACCCAACGAGGCTGCTCTGCCTGAGTCCACACCTGTGCAGGTCAATCCAGAGCCAGCTAACCCATAATCTCCAATGGTGAATCCACCTTCTTCGCCTGAGCTTGAAGCAGTTCCCCCATCTCCTCCTCTGATTGTCATTTCTGACGCATCATCAGATGAAGCAGCTGCTCCTCCTAATTCACCAGCTGCAGAAATAGCTGACCCCTCTGTTTCCCCTATTGGAGGAATTTCTGATCTTTTTGATTCATCATCTGGAGAAGCTGTTGCTCTCACCGATTCCCCAGTTTAAACACTTTTGACTTGTTGATTCTTGATGTCACTTTTTGCTTTTTGGGTTATCATTATAATTATGGTTTTCATACAATATTTCCTTTATATTTATGTACACTGCTAGGTTTATTTATGGGTCGTTAGTTTTCTTATCCTGAAGCATTTTGAACAGTTTAACTTAGTTTTTTAATGGTATAGCAGTGAAACACTTATATCTTTTTGTGACAAATGGTTGTATGCTTTTATTTTGAATTGAATGCATGATTGTGATGAAGTTTGTGTTTCTTATCATGAGTTTGAGCAAGTGTGTATGTTAGACAAAGAAAGAACAAGAATGTGAACATGCAATTAGAATTGTTAGTTAGTAGACAAATTGATTGTGAAAGAAAAGCTTGAACCAAAACCGATGAGAGTGTGACCTTAAACTGTGAGTGAACGACTAGCTGTGAGTAATAATCTTTGCATGAATCTCTGAATTTTAGAATGAAATGTATAAATGAGGATATGATGAAGGCCATGATTGTACATACACAAGCTCTTTTGACCAAACAACTTACCTTGAATGATAATTGCATCCTTTGCTCCCTTTTTGAGCTGAATGATATTGTCAAAAATGTAGAAGCAAGCTTCATGATGAATCAAGATTGATTCAAAGAAGTTTTGATGATAACAAAGGTGATGACAAAAAGCTCATAGGTTAAGAACACTTCATGATAACAAAGATGATGATCTCAAGAATCAAAGAATGAGTTCAAGATGTTCAAGATTGAATCAAGAACATTTCAAGGTTCAAGAGGAAATTTGATTTCAAGAATCAAGAATCAAGATTCAAGGTTCAAGCTTCCAAGAATCAAGATCAAGATTCAAGACTCAAGATTCAAGAATCAAGAGAAGACTTAATCAAGATAAGTATGAAAAAGTTTTTTCAAAAACTGAGTAGCACATGGATTTTTCTCAAAACCTGTTTACCAAAGGGGCGTATTACCTAACCGGTAATCAGAAAATGCAGAACCATAGACCCCAGGCCCATACACCCCAAGCCTAGTAAGGTCACTGTATAAAGGGGAGAACCCCACAGGTAAAATGACAAATTCATTCTTGAATATTCATTAAATATCATCAACAACTCTGAGCTGAAACTTTAATTATGTTCCAAAAAATCACTAAATCAAATTAAATTATGCTAATTATTAGATGATAGTCTATAATAATAATCACTAGCCATAAGAAAAATTTTCTTATAAATTATTGAGTATTAATAGGAAAAAAAAGAATGTTGTTTCGTGACAATAGTCATTGTGGTGAAAATACATTTTGGCAAATCAATATCTAGTTTGCTTCTCCAAAATTTACAGGCAACATAACTAAACATGTGGGCTAAAATTTAAATAAAGAATATTGATAAAAAAAATTATTTGCCTCAGAACTCAAACTGTCAAATTCTTATATAATACTCGTATATGTCAATGTGACCAATTGGTAAAAGTTAATAACTCCAAGTTTTCTCCAACTCTTAATCTTCCTCTCAGTGGAAGAAGATTAATAGTCTGTATCCGAATTTCGGCAAAGAGGGAAGAAATCTTAGGCTTGGAGTTGCCAGTGAAGGAGTCTATCCCTATGGAAAATTAAGCACTTAGCACAGTTCGTGACTTGTTTTGCTACTAATTTACAACTTGCCTCCTTGGTTGTGCATGAAGCAAAAATACATGATGTTGTCTGTGATGATATCAGGCCCAAGACAACCAAGAAATGACATTGATGTTTATCTTAGTCCCTTGATTGAAGAGTTGACAAAGCTATGGGACGAAGGGGTTGCCGTGTTTGACGGGTATCGAAATGAGACATTCAAGTTGCGTGCAATGTTATTTTGTACCATTAATGACTTTCCAACATATGAGAATTTGAGTGGATACAATGTTAAGGGCCATTGTGCATGCCCTATTTGTGAAGAAGACACAAGCTATGTACAACTGAAACATGGAAGAAAAATAGTGTACACTTGGCATCGACATTTTCTGAAACCTTATCACCCTTACCGCTGATTGAATAAAGCTTTTAATGGATGTCAATAGCATGATAGTGCGTCGATACCGTTAACTAGTCAACAGGTTCTTGAGTAGGTTGAAGGCATCAATATTGTAAATGGAAAGACCCAAAAGAAGGAAAAAAGTAAAACTTCCATATGGAAGAAGTCAATATTTTTTGATCTTCTATATTGGTCCGTTAGACATTGTATTGATGTTATGCATGTTGAGAAAAATGTGTGTGATAGTGTCATTAGCACCCTTCTTAACATTTAAGGTAAGACAAAGGATGGTTTCAATACTCGCCAAGATCTTGTTGAGATGGGTATATGAGACCAATTACATCCAAGGTCTAATGGTAAGAAAATATACTTTCCTCCAGCTTGTCATACTTTGTTCAGAAAGAAAAAGATAAGTTTTTGTCAGTGTCTGCACCGTGTCAAAGTGCCACAGGGATACTCTTAAAATATTAAGAGCCTTGTGCAGTTCAAAGATCTAAAGTTAGTTGGCTTAAAGTCTCATGATTGCCACAAGTTGATGCAACAATTATTAGTTGTGGCGATACGAGACATTTTGCCTAACAAAGTCAGACATGCCATAACTCGCCTGTGTTTTTTCTTCAATGCCATATGTAACAAAGTCATTGATCCTCTCAAGTTATATGAGCTGAAAAATGAGGCTGCTATTATCTTGTGTTAGTTGGAGATGTATTTTCCTCCTTCGTTTTTTGACATCATGGTTCACTTAATTGTTTATCTGGTGAGGGAAATTAAATGTTGCAGTCCTATGTATTTGCATTGGATATGCCAGGTTGAGCAATACATGAAGATCTTAAAAGGGTATACAAAGACTCTACACCATCTTGAAGCATCTATTGTTGAAAGGTACATTGCAGAAGAAGCTATTGAGTTTTGTTCTGAGTACATCAAAAAGGTAAAAGCTATTGGGGATTCAGAGTCTCGAGATGATGAAAGAGTGGGAGGTAAGGGTTCAAGAGGACTACATGTTATTACTCAAAGTCTAGAAGAATTACAACAAGCTCATTTGTATATGTCATACCCTAATTTCGTCTGGGGACCATCCGTTGTTGGGATGCGACCCTTGTTTGACCACTTCGAGGTACTTGGCACCCATCGTTAGGCAATTCGTGAAGTTCCGTGACATGCCGGAAGTTAAGAGAAAGCATTGTAGCACAATCCGTGAAATTCTATGACATGCCATAAATTAAAAGGAAGAGTTAATGCGTAATCCGTGAAGTTCCGTAACATTCCGGAAGGCAAAAAGGGGATGATTACGTAATCCGTAAGGTTTCGTAACATTACGGAAAGAAAACAAGCATCGTTACGAAATTCGTAAAGTTTCGTAACATTACGGAAAAAGAATCACCAAAAAAAGGCAGGGGGTGTACTTAGTAAAAATAGGGGTGCAAATAGCAACCAGGCCTACTTGGGCCTTCCAGAAAATTCCTCCAGAAGGCGGTTGCTTCTGGAGGAAGCAACCTAGCTCGCCTGGGCGAGCTGGGTGGCAAGCATCTCCCCCATTTTCCTATAAATAGGGTGAGAAGTGAAGAGGAAAATTGTTCAGCCCTCCTGGTAATTCGAGATCACTTGAAATTAGTGAAAAAAATTGTTTCCGTGAAGAAAATCCAAACCGAGGCGCTTCCGTAACGTTTATGTGGGTGATTTCGCGAAGATTTTCAACCGTTCTTCGACGTTCTTCGTTTGTTCTTCATCGTTCTTCGGTCTTCAACCGGTAAGTTCTCGAAATCGAACTTTTCAATTCATTCTATGTATCCTTAGTGGTCCTCATTTGTTTCATGTGCTTTTATTTTCATTTCATTTACTTTCCGTACCCCCCTTTTGACGTGCTTTAGTCATTTACTTAAGTCATTTTCTCCCCTAATCAAAAATAAAATAAATTTCCACCGATCGTTTGAATTGTAACATTCGTTAATTTTTGTTAAAATGAAATCCGACCATTCAGTCATGCCATAACCACGTTGGAAACCAAAAAGAGGTAAAATAATAATATAATAATCAAAAATATCTTTTAGTAAAATAAATCAAAAAAATCAATCGGACGTTTTTTCTTTGGGATTTCTCTTTCTTAATCAAATCGACTAATAACCAAAGTGAAACTAAGGCTAAAATCAATTCATAAACCAAACTTTTGTCATCGCCTAAAAAGCCATTTTCAAAGGTCCAACACCTTGAAATGGTCTTTTCCGCTTTTATTGGTTAAGTGTAGATTTCTAAAAAGTCTAAAATCAATATGTAACTTTGTTACCTCTTTCAAAAAATAAAGAAATCATTAATGGTCCAATGCCTTAATGTTTTCTCACTTTTCAAAAGAATCGAAAGATTGTCTAATGGTCCAACGCTTTAAATGACCTTTCATTCAAAACAAAAAACATATCTTGCAAAAAAGGATAACAACTTAACCAAACACTTTGTTCACAAAGAACTACGTAGGTCTGATTTCCTTATCGCAATTAAGGAATACGTAGGAGCAAGGGAAACACCCTACATTAGGCCATTTAATCTTGTGCAAAATTTTATCATGACATCCTTATTTGTTGGTTTCCCTTTATTATCCTTATGTTCTTATGAATATAACTCTTTGATGCTTTTAGTATGTTTTAAAATGTATGCACGAGGTAAATATTTTCATTTGATGCACACAAACACCAACACTATTTGCACACACGGTAATTTGAAAAAAGGGCCCTATACCCGGGTTCGTGGGAACATAAGGAGTGGAGGTGAATCTATGATCATGCTAGGTCTCCGACTTGCTTGATTACAGTGAACCCTCATCTAGAGTTTTTCTCTTTGATAACATATTATTGCTAGTAGTCCCTACTGCTGCAATATGTTCTTCGAAGAGGATGATACCTCTAGAGACCATCAAGAGAGATATGACCACCTTGGGGATTATCACTAAAAACCCTTTTAGCTCACTCCCATATAGGTCCTTTGAATTGGGGCACAAAGCGGACACGCTGTGTGCCATTTTTTCACACTGACATGCATAAGTGTCACGTACCTTTTTGCTTATATTTTGTGAATATTGTCATACTGTACATTCCCGGGTTGCGCCTTTCGCATAGGCATCACGCACGAATTCTATTGTGATCCCCTCTTTGGCAAACCAATGGAGGGTCCGTGCCACCTTCTCAAATACATACGTCGGGCACTTTGCTACCCCAAGACGTTGTATCTTAGAAGGAAACAATTTCTCGGGCTCCCGTATCCATAAATTGCATCTGTGTTATATGCATTTCTTCATGCATTCTTCCATTCCACCCATGATAGGTGTTGGAGTTTTAATTCGCACCGATTTTTGTTCACTTTAGTAAAACATGGGATCTAGTCAAATGCCTTCACTTAAAAGGAGGTTCTATCAAGTCAAGGTCAAGAGCCTAGGGACCACCAGTCTAAAGGAGTTAGGGCAGTTAATGGGTCAGCTCTAGCGGCAAGCTTTTCGCAAAGCTTATGGTAAAATCTGGGACTTAGCCATGGTAGAAGTCTCCACAGAGGCCATTGCCCCCCTTGCCTAGTATTATGATCAGCCATTGAGGTGCTTCACCTTTGGGGACTTCCAGCTATCACCTATGGTAGAAGAATTTGAAGACATCCTAGGATGCCCTCTAGGGGGAAGGAAACCCTACCTCTTCTCAGGGTTCTATCCCTCATTAGCTAGAATTTCCAAGATAGTCCAAATCTCGGTGCAAGAATTAGACCACAGGAAGCAAGTCAAAAATAGGGTGGTTGGAATACCGAGAAAATATTTGGAGGCAAAAGCAAGAATCTTGGCAGGTAAAGGCGAGTGGGCCCCGTTCAAAGATATTCTTGCACTGTTGATTTTCGGAGGAGTCCTCTTTCCGAATGTGGATGGGTTGGTGGACCTGGCAGCGATCGACGCTTTTCTCGCCTATCATAACCACAAGGAAAGCCCGGTTGTCGCTATGCTAGCCGACCTATATGACACCTTCGACTGAAGATGTGAAAAGAGCAATACAAGGATTGTTTGTTGTCCAGCTCTTTATGTATGGTTAGTTTCACACCTTTTTCACCAAGAGGTGAGGCATGCTTGCCCGCTAGAAAGCCACCGTTCATGCACAGAGAAAGGAGGGGCAAATTGGGACCAACTCCTAGCAAGCAAAGAAGGAGCATCTGTCAACTGGTTCCCTCGATGGAAGGAAGGAAGAACCGGAGTTCTAATTTCATGCGGAGGATTTCCAAATGTTCCCATGATGGGGACGAGGGGTTGCATCAGCTACAATCTCGTTCTTGCTATAAGACAACTTGGCTACCCTATGAGAAGGGCGCCACTAGAGGATGAGCTGACGCCTGTCATTTCCCGAGGCTTCAATAAGACCAACGTGGAGACACTTCAGAAGGTCCGCAAGGCATGGGAGGTGTTGCAAAAGAAGGACAAGGAACTCAGGGGCAGTAACAATGGGCCCATCGGTGGCTATCATAAGTGGTTGAAAGCCCACATGCAAGGTTTGGATTGGCTCCCAAGTCCGAGGACCGCTAAAAGAGAGGAAGTTGAGGCACCGGAGGAAGACGAAGAAGTGCGGGCCCTTAGGGTGGAACTCGAGCAAGCCCAAACAATTAAAGAAAGGTTCAAATCAGTAGCTCTGAAAATCCAAAAGGAGAATACCGAACTGAGAGATGTAAATGTGGCTACCACAAAAGCCTTGGAACGAGAAACCAAGGGGGCTTGTAGGGAAGAACACAGCCATAACAAATTCCGAGGGGCTCTGTGGGGTAGCAACAACGAGCTTAAACTCCGAAGAGAGGGAAGGGACCAATCACAAGTAGACAGTTTGATCTTGAAAGATGAATTGAAGGCTTGCTCGAGGTCCAAAAGAAGTTTGTCTCAGCGGTTATGCGAGACAGAGACCAACATGTTAGCTATTATCACCAAGTACCAAGAAGAACTAAATCTAGCCACGGCCCATGAGCATAGAGTGGCGGACGAGTATGCCCAAGTGTACGCGGAAAAGAAGGCTAGAGGAAGGGTGATCGATTTGCTACATCAAGAGGCAACGATGTGGATGGACCGATTTGCTCTTACCTTGAACGGGAGTCAAGAACTTCCCCGATTGCTAGCCAAGGCCAAGGCAATGGCGGACACCTACTCCTCCCCCGAGGAGATCCACAGACTTCTCGGCTATTGTCAACATATGATAGATTTAATGGCCCATATAATTAGAAACCGCTAGGAAGTTTGTATTGTCACTCAGATCTTGACTAGTTATAAACTTTCTGAATAAAATGAGTTTATCCCGCGTTTTTACTCCAAAGATCAGTGCGAATCAAATCACTCCCGCATTTTATCTCTAGCATGCATATCATGCATCACATAAGCATCTCTTCATGGCATCATAATGAACATATCATTGCTGCATTTGTCCGTTATCATATTCCAGCATCACATTTTGCATGAGTCATTGAATCATCATGCATATGCGTTCAACATACTTTTTGATCTACAAATTGCATACCAATTGTTTTCATGTTTGCTCATGCGTGATCCTTGTGTTTTCCTCTGCAAAACAAAAACAAAAAAGGGAAGCATGAAAATTCACGATGCATTCTTAGTTGCATATATTCGGTACCATGAGCCAACCATGTTGGGATCATAAACCCGTTTCACTTAAAAACAAAATGATTGAACATGGTACCTAATGCATGGTTAACTAGGAAATGATGTTTCTTCGGGCATCTCAATTTCTTAATTACATTTTCCATGCATAGCTTAAAGTATGCCCGAGTCATTCATCCCTATGAAAGGTTGTTGAAGTATTGGCGATCAGAATTGCCATTCCTTGGATTATAGGGTTGAACTAAGCTCATGCTTTTTCGAAAAAGTTCATCAAGTATGGAAGTAACCATCTTGCAAAAATTGGGGCAAAAGATGAAACAAGTTACATCACTGCTTCATCTACTGCCAAACACATTTAGGACTGTTGATGTCCTTGTTACTTCCAGTTTTACCTTGACCAAGATGTCATGGACCATGTTGAAAAATCTAAATTGATTCAACCACATGTACTGCGTAAAAATTCGTAATACTTCAACTGTGTATCATTCACATACATCCATGCTTTTCATTGGTTGCATTGCTCATTGCATTCTTTCCTTGAAAAAAAAAGAACTTAATCATTGTTATAAAAAAAAGAAAAGAACACGCTTTATGGTGCCCTTACCGAACCTGTGCTAGAGCTAGAGTAATGGGTGAAATAGAGGAGGTGCAAGAGCAGATGGAGGCCGACATGGAGGCCATGAAAGAGAAAATGACCACAATGATGGAGGCCATGATGAGCATGAAGAAGATAATGGAAGCCAATGTGGTTGCAGTTGCCGCTACCAGTGTTGTTGCTAAGGTGAACCCGACGTCCCCATCCGGCATCAACCAAATGAATCATCCAACCTCAGATATGGTAGGCAAATATTTGGGAAGTACGGACAACTCCATGATGTTCAAATTCAAAACGAGCACGCCTTCCCGCCATATGGCTTGCCTCCCAACTATACGCCACCCAATGTGGCATACACTCCCAAGGAGGATGTCAATAACTCCACTCCCAACTATACACCACCCAATGTGGCGTGCACTCCCAATAAGGATGTCAATAACTCCGCTCCCATACTCATTGAAAGCCGACAACCTCATCATGTACATGTCTCTCAACCCATAGGGGAGGCACATGAAATTCCCCACCACAATCTAGCCGACTTCGAGCCTTGCCTCAGATATGCCACTGAAGGACAAGCAGTTGTTGATATACCCCTGCAAAACACATTGGAGGGCCTTCAGTATCACCCACAACTACACCTCTTGCATTCCACAACAAGTAAAAACCCTCGTGCTATGGCATAAATAGGAAAGTTGGATCATCTAGAGGAGAGGCTTAGGGACATTGAAGGAGGTGGAGATTATGCCTTTGCTAACCTAGAAGAGTTGTTCCTAGTACCCAATATCATCACCCCTCCCAAGTTCAAGGTGCTGGACTTTGACAAGTACAAGGGGACTACTTGCCCCAAGAACCATCTAAAGATGTATTGTCAAAAGATGGGGGCATACACAAAAGATGAGGAATTGCTGATACATTCCTTCCAAGAAAGTCTTACTGGGGTAGCTGTTACCTGGTACACTAACTTGGAACCTTCCCGAGTCCATTCATGGAAGGACCTAATGGTTGCCTTCATTAGGCAGTGTTAGTATAATGGCTTCGGATAGGATGCGACTACAGAACATGTGCAAAAAAAGGGGGGACGAATCTTTCAAAGAATACGCCCAAAGGTGGAGGGATCTGGCAGCCCAAGTGGTACCCCCAATGATGGAAAAGGAGACGATAATTGTGATGGTAGACACATTATCAGTATTCTACTATGAAAAGATGGTGGGCTACACACCTTCAAAGCTTTGCGGATTTGGTCTTCGCCAGTGAAAGGATCGATATGGGTCTGAAAAGAGGCAAATTTAATCATCCTGCTTTGATGAATGAGAAAATTGGGGCAAATGAAGAGGTTGAGGATGAGGGAGAAACCCATGCTATGACTGCCATTCCTATATGGCCAAGTTTCCCACCAACCCAACAATGTCATTACTTAGCCAATAACAACCCTTCTCCTTACCTACCACCCAGTTATCCATAAAGGCCATCCCTAAATCAACCACAAAGCCCTCCTTCCACACAACCAATGCTAAACACCACCTTTAGCACAAACCAAAACACCAACCAAGAAATGAATTTTGCAGCGAAAAAGCCTATAGAATTCACCCCAATTCCGGTGTCCTATGCTGACTTGCTCCCATATCCACTTGATAATTCAATGGTAGACATAACCCCAGCCAAGGTTCATCAACCTCCATTTTTCTGAGGATACTACTTGAACACAACATGAGCATATCATGGAGGAGCCCTGGGGCACTCCATTGAGTGTTGTATGACCCTAAATCATTAGGTGCAAAGTCTAAATGATGTGGGCTGGCTGAAATTTGAGGAGAATCGCTGGTTGAATCCTAATACTAACAAGCGACACCACACATGGGGCAATTTTGAAAGCTGTTGTTAGATGTCTCTAATGACTCATCAGGATCTTCAAGTTTATGCCATTATTGTAAACCATAGTTACAATGCTAAATAAAATGGATAAATCTGACATCTTTGTCCCTCATCCTCTCGTAATTACATCTTTGCTTCCACTGGAATGTGGGTGCAAGTCATTGGTTTGTTTGCTCGAGCGACATGCGCTCCTGAGTGCTGACTTCCAAGACCGTTCAATCAGAGATTACTCGTCTTGCACGTTGGTGGGGGTGCCGTAAAACAACGAGTAAAGTTCAAAACAAATAAGTTTCTAAATAAAAAAAAAAGAGTTCAAAAAGAAAAAAAAGCATTTGATTGACTGTGTTTCCAAAACGTTCATGTGACCTCATTTTATCATTCCGGAAAGTTTATATTTTTAGAGATAAGTGAGTTATCAAGAATAGGATGTGGGACAAATGGCCTCAGTTATCTTAAGAAGGGGGGGTTGAATTAAGATACAAAGACTATTCCCTAATTAAACTTTCGCTCTCTCTTTTTGGATTAACAATGCACCCTTAAAAGACAATTCAAAATAAACTTCTTTAAAGAAAAAGATAAATAGCAATAAATAAAAGAAGTTTAAGGGAATAGAGGAATGCAAACTTGATTTATACTGGTTCGGCCACTTGCCGTGCCTACGTCCAGTCCTCAAGCAATCCACTTGAGATTTTCCACTCTCTTTGTAAAACTCCTTTTACAAAGTCTGAACCACACAGGGACAACCCTTCCCTTGTGTTCAGGAATCCTCTACAACAAGAGACTCTCGGTCTCTTTATCCCTTTTCAGAAGTAAGAAGAAGAGAAGAAGAAATCTCTCTTAAAAGAGATAGATTGTACAATGAAGATCAATCAAAATTCCTTATTGAATATGAAAGTGGTTGACCAAGGAATCTTTTTGAGAGGATAAGACGTTTCAGTTCAGAAAAACTCTCTTAATCTTTTGAGAGGATAAAACTTTTTGGGCAATGAAAACTCTCTTTAAATTCGTGTTTCCAAGTCACATATAAATAGACCTTTGATGGCCATTCATAAACCCTTTGAATAGATGTGACTCTTGGAAATTATTTTCCGAAAATCTCCTCTGGTAATCGATTACAAAGACTTGTGTAATCGATTACAGGCTTTAAAATTTGATTTAAAACATTCAATAAACTGCTGGTAATCGATTACCATCCATGTGTAATTGATTACACATTATAAATTTTGAATTCAAATTTCTAGTGGCTGTTATAAACATTTTCAGCTGCTGGTAATCGATTACCAGAGAGTAAATCTCAATTTAAAATAATTTAGATAAAATTCTTTGGCCAAACCTTTTGCTTTTTCAATTTGGAAACTTCTTCCTAAGATTCTAGAGATCAACTTGATCATATATCTTGATTTTCTTGGATTCTTGTCTTGAATAACCTTGAGAAGCACTTGATCCTTTGGCATCATCAAAACATCAAAATATCTTGCTTCTACTCAGGAGTCATTTGACTTAATCCATCCAAAAAAATCCTTCAACTATTTCTCGTCCTTGGAAAATTCTTTTTGCAAGAATCAACTGCTTCTTTCATCCTTCCTTGCAACTAGGTTGTGAAAATGAAGATGGATACCTCAGAGCCTTACACTGGGGCAATGAGGGGCACTGTGCATGAGCCTCAAGTAAACCTAGGGGCAGATTAGAAGTTCTCACCCAATAGGTTCCCTGCTACAAGGTCATGAAGAAAGACAAAGATTGGTACCTCAAAGCCTTACACTGGGGCAATAAGGGGCACCGTGCATGAGCCTCGAGGGAACCTAGGGGCAGGTCAAAAGTTCTCACCCGTAGATGTTTTTGAACAAAAAAAAGGGGGGACAAACTCAAGAATTTCAATGGATTGGTTAAACATCAAACGACTCCATTGTCGTCGCTCCAAAATGGGCAAGTGACTAAATCAAATAGAATATACACTCTGAGGGAGTTCCCGGAGAGATTTTCAAAAAAGATAGGATGAGGTTGCATGAATTATCACCTCTTTCAAAAGGACAGTCAATCTGTTTTCCAAAAAAATTAAATCAAGATCAAAATCAGAAAATAGGGAAAGAATGTCATGAACATTGTATAACTTCCCATTACATTGCATTATTTCATATGAAGTCTGCATTTACCAAATTTTACGACAAAGGTTGCATGCATCTGCATCCCTAAAAATCATGTTAACTGCATAGATTTCCCATATCTAATGTCTAAATCTTTTGAATTTGGGACAACCGGCCTTCTCAATGAGTCAATCTCTTGCTTTCTCATAAGGGTGGACCCTTGGGTACTAGTATCCTCACCTTTAGAGGACTACACGTCTCACCTTCAGAGGACTACACGTCCTCACCTTCAGAGGACTGCACGTCCTCGCCATCAGAGGGCTGCACGCCCTCACCTTCAGAGGACTACACGTCCTCGCCATCAGAGGACTACACGCCCTCGCCTTAAGAAGGCTGCACGCCCTCGCCTTCAGAGGACTACACGTCCTCGCCGTCAGAGGACTATACGTCCTCACCTTTAGAGGACTACACGTCCTCACCTTCAGAGGGCTTCACGCCCTCGCCTTCAGAGGACTACACGTCCTCCACATTAGAGGACTACACGTCCTCGCCTTCGGAGGGCTGCACACTCCCTCGCCTTTAAAGGGCTACGCATCCTCGCTTCCAGAGGGCTCCACATCTGCACCTTAAGAGAATTTAAGGTCCTCTGCCCTTAAATGCTTAACCGAGACTTGCACTCCCGGTTAAGGACAATAGTTTCCTTTTATCAATTCCTGGGCCACCCCCTGATATTGGAGGGCGCCAACTGTGCGAATACAACCAGAGAGGGAGTTTATCACGCAACTACTGTGCATATCGGGGCAAGATTTCACCCGTGCCATTGCAAAAAGACGAGTGTGGATCATGCGCACCAACATGACCACTCTTACACAGATATAAATGACGTTGCTACTTAGCAACATTCTGCCCAGCGACCGCAATGCCGATCTCCCCCTGCGAAAGTATCGGTTGGTCTGTGCCGTCACGACATAGGTAAGTATGCATATTGTTCAACTGATTTCTAATGCTATCTACTATTTGCAGGGGTCACGTCCACAAGACACCCAGTGGACCCGGAAAAGTCTAACGCCTTGGGGTTTTCAGCTCTGGTTACAGGCCTATGTCAGTCCTATAGGGTGCCCATCCCCCCCAGCAAGGTCACGCCGTCGTGAGATAGGTAAGTATGCGCACCGCTCAACTGATTTCTGATGTCATCTACTATTTGTAGGGATCACGCCCGCAAGACACTCAGTGGACCTGGAGAAGTCCAAAAGGGTCCTGGGGTTTCCAGCATTAATGACGGGCCTTTTTTAGTTCTACGAAGCGCCCGTCGCCCCCAACAAGGTCATTAGGCCCCCCATTAACCGGGCTTTCCTTGAGAAGCACTGTGCCCCCAGGCAGGCACAGGGCGAAACACCACAGCAGCCTAGGGATGGCTGACAGCGGGCAACAGGCACACCGCCACCATCTCTAGAGTTCATCTCAGCTCATCCACAAAAAGGTTAGAGTGTTGCCTACGACACATGGCCGACCAATAGGCGACCAAAGTCCAAAGCCAAAGGTAAGCAAAAGTACTAGGTCCGTGACTGACAAATCATCAGGCGTCCAACTCAAGACGTTAAAGAAGCGTTACTAGGAGGCAACCTAGTACCTTTTAAATCTCTGCTTGTTATTTGATCACCTTTGACACACCTAGCATCTCAGGATCTTGGGAATTTAAATAAAACAAGCACAAGCTCGGAAGGTGGTCATACCTCACAAAATATATATATGTATGTTTAGGTAGAAAGATACCTTGGATATGCATGTATGTAACAAAAAATACTTCACAAAATATATATATGTATGTTTAGGTAGAAAGATACCTTGGATACGCATGTATGTAACTAAAAAAATACTTCACAAAATATATATATGTATGTTTAGATACCTTGGATATGCATGTATATAGCAAAAATAGCTCACAAAACATATATATGTATGTTTAGGTAGCAAGATACCTTAGAGATGCATGTATATAGCAAAAATATCTCACAAAACGTATATATGTATGTTTAGGTAGCAAGATACCTTGGACACACATGTATATAGCAAAATACCTCACAAAAATATACATATGTTTAGGTAGCAAAATACCTCATGGAAAAAGAAAGAAAAAAAAGAGAGAAAAAAAGAAAGAAGAGAGAGGAAATGAACAAATGATAAATAACTAAAAAAGAAAAAAAGAGGAAAAGGAAAATAGCGCAAGTAAGGAAAGAAAAAGAAGGAAGGAAAAAAGAAAATAATAAAAATAAAAAGTTGTCTAGCTAAAAAACAACATGCTCGTGAAAAGAGATAATTTCCAACTTTTATTTGAAGGAAAAAAATTCGCTGATCATAGCTAGTTTTTGAAAAAATGTGTGTACACATTTGAAGGGTAAATGCTGTGAAAGTTTTTCCGAACACCCAAGATAGACTCGGATGAATGCAAAAATTGATAAAAGAACATATTTTGGAAACATTGGGTTGACTAAAATAGAGAAAATGAATTATGAGCCCTAGCATCACATGACCAAAAAATTTTCGACACTTGAGTGTCCACATAGGTGCATGCATGACTAGTTTTGCATAAAATTTCCAAATCATCATTGTTGCATTTGTGTCATGGAAATAATGTGGGACATCCCCTTTTATCCTTGAATCGAACCAAACCCTGACATATATCATGTCCAGACGTGCTAGAAGCCTTGAGCCAAAATCCCAATTTACCATAAACCTTGCCCTCAGAAGAAAACAATAAAGAAAGGAAATTCCCAATCAAAAGAGCGGAAGAAAACAAAAAGAGAAAATGCCCAATCGAAGAGTGGGAGAAAGCAAAAAAAGAAAGGAAATTCCCAATCAAAAGAGCGGGAGAAAACAAAAAGAGAAAATTCCCAATCAAAGAGTGGGAGAAAGCAAAAAAAGGAAAGAAGATTCCCGATCAAAGATCGGAAGAAAACATAAGAAATATGCAGAAAGGTCTTTGGACCATACAACATCTGAACAATACAAAATTGTCACCAAGTAAAAAAAAAAAGAAGAAAGGAAACCACAACCTGGAGTGGTCCTCTCCCTATGATTACCAATCAAAATCCTGTGCGTCGGTGACTTTTTCGCCCTGCACTAAACAAAAACAGAAAAGGAAAAGGCCAAAAACATTCAAAGCCAAATTTCCCACCAAGAAAAACCCCATTCCCAAGAAGAAGTCCTATTGATCCATGATCACGCATGCAATCTTTGATTTGATAGGAAATGATTTGCAAAATCAAGTCATGACATATCTATGGTTCGGAATTAGGATGAAACACTTACCTGTGTGAGATTGATACACTTTGAGTGATTTTCTTCTATTTTTGTTGAACCTAGTGCTTCCTCTAAATGCTCATTTAGAAACTAAATGCTAACATCCCAAATCTCATTTGTGGTTATGAGAAGATTTCATCAGCATAATCCCCTTCCCTGCTAGACACATTGTTTTTCATCCGAGAAGCATATATTGCTTTGATTAGTTGGAAGTTTTTCTCTCTTTACTAAAGCATGTTCTCATTTTAGTGAAGAAAACACCGAGACTATTTTTAGTCTCACAAGTTGGCCATAACTACGTAGGTCTGAGTTCCTCATTGAGGATACGTAGGAGCAAGAGCCTCGCTTTTGTCGGCCGCCCCCCACAAATTCTGTCATACTGACATGCGGAGATACCCGAGTGGTTATCCGTAAAAACCTTCTTTTGCTATCTCTAAGACTCAAAGCATGATAGCACGCAAATTCTAACATCGTCTTATGCACCCTTTGTCAATCGCAGCCAACAAGCCTATTGACATGCGGAGATTTACGTCATCTTCTGTGCAGACAAATTCTATCATACTGACACTCGAGTCATGTGACAGGCGGGGATACCCGAGTGGTTATCCGTAAAAACTTTCTTTTGCTATCTCTAAGACTCGAAGCATGATAGCACGCGGAGACTAACGTCATCTTCTGCACCCTTTGTCAATCGCGGCCAACAAGCCCGTTGACACACGGAGATTTACGTCATCTTCTGTGCAGACAAATTCTGTCATACTGACACTGGAGTCACGTGACATGCAGAGATACCCGAGTGGTTATCCATTAAAACTTTATTTTGCTATCTCTAAGACTCGAAGCATGATAGAAAGCTGAGTGGGTAAACGCGCAGATACAGATTCTGCGCCCTTTATCATTCAGGAACAACAAGCTGAGTGGGTAAATGCGCAGATACAAATTCTGCACCCTTTATCATTCAGGAACACACAAGCTGAGTGGGTAAACGTGCAGATACAGATTTTGTGCCCTTTATCATTCAGGAATAAACAAGCTGAGTGGGTAAACGCGTAGATACAGATTCACAGATTCTGCGCCCTTTATCATTCAGGAACAAACAAGCTGAGTTGGTAAACGCGCAGATATAGATTCCGCGCCCTTTATCATTTAGGAACGACAAGCTGAGTGTGTAAACGCGCAGATACAGATTCTGCACCCTTTATCATTCAGGAACAACGAGCTGATTGGGTAAACGCATAGATACAAATTCTGCGCCCTTTATCATTCAGGAACAAACAAGCTGAGTGGGTAAACGCGTAGATACAGACTCTGCGCCCTTTATCATTCAGATTTCGCAAGTTGGGTGATAAACGCGCAGAGACAAATTTTGTGCCCTTTGTCATTCGACACACCTTTTCGCCACCCAGAGCAATCATGCCCGGTGGCACCCAAAGACAAATTAGGGTCATTCTGTGTCTCGCCGCCCAGGCTCGATCATGTCCAACAAAATGCAGAGACGAATCATGGTCGTTCTGCGTCTTGTATCAACCGAGAGGAACAAGTTCGACAGTATTGGGATGATGTGTCGGTACTAATCATTTTCAAATTTTTGTAGGTTCCACTGGCAGGAAGGTTCACTGGCCGAAAGGTGTTTCGCTCAAACGAAATTAGTGTCTTATCTTTACTTCCCTTTTATCTCCAATAAAAGACAAGTAAAGAGGGGCAACTGTCATACCCTAATTTCGTCCGAGGACCATCCGTTGTTGGGATGCGACCCTTGTTTGACCACTTCGAGGTACTTGGCACCCATCGTTAGGCAATTCGTGAAGTTCTATGACATGCCAGAAGCCAAGAGAAAGCATTGTAGCACAATCCGTGAAATTCCGTGACATGCCGGAAATTAAAAGGAAGCGTTAGTGCGTAATCCGTAAAGTTCTGTAACATTCTGGAAGGCAAAAAGGGGATGATTACGTAATCCGTAAGGTTTCGTAACATTACGGAAAGAAAACAAGCATCATTACGAAATTCGTAAAGTTTCGTAACATTACGAAAAAAGAATCACCAAAAAAAGGCAGGGGGTGTACTTAGTAAAAATGGGGGTGCAAATAGCAACCAGGCCCACTTGGGCCTTCCAGAAAATTCCTCCAGAAGGCGGTTGCTTCTGGAGGAAGCAACCTAGCTCGCTTGGGTGAGCTGGGTGGCAAGCATCTCCCCCATTTTCCTATAAATAGGGGGAGAAGTGAAGAGGAAAATTGTTCAGCCCTCCTAGTAATTCGAGATCACTTGAAATTAGTAAAAAAAATTGTTTCCGTGAAGAAAATCCAAGCTGAGGCGCTTCCGTAACGTTTCCGTGGGTCATTTCGCGAAGATTTTCAACCGTTCTTCGTTCATTCTTCAGTCTTCAACCGGTAAGTCCCCGAAATCGAACTTTTCAATTCATTCTATGTACCCTTAGTGGTCCTCATTTGTTTTCTCGTGCTTTTATTTTCATTTCATTTACTTTTCGTACCCCCTTTTGACGTGCTCTAGTCATTTACTTAAGTCATTTTTTCGCCTAATCTAAAATAAAATAAATTTCCACCGATCATTTGAATTGTAACATCCGTTAATTTATGTTAAAATGAAATCTGACCGTTCGGTCATGCCGTAACCACGTTGGAAACTAAAAAGAGGTAAAATAATAATATAATAATAAAAAATATCTTTTAGTAAAATAAAACAAAAAAAATCAATCAGACGTTTCTCTTTGGGATTTTTCTTTCTTAGTCGAATCGACTAATAACCAAAGTGAAACTAAGGCTAAAATCAATTCGTAAACCAAACTTTTGTCATCGTCTAAAAAGCCATTTTCAAAGGTCCAATGCCTTGAAATGGTCTTTTCCGCTTTTATTGGTTAAGTGTAGATTTCTAAAAAGTCTAAAATTAATATGTAACTTTGTTACCTCTTTCAAAAAATAAATAAATCATTAACGGTCCAATGCCTTGATGTTTTCTCACTTTTTAAAAGAATCGAAAGATTGTCTAATGGTCCAACGCTTTAAACGACATTTCATTCAAAACAAAAAACATATCTTGCAAAAAAGGATAACAACTTAACCAAACACTTTGTTCACAAAGAACTACGTAGGTCTGATTTCCTTATCACAATTAAGGAATACGTAGGAGCAAGGGAAACACCCTCGTCGACCGCAAAAAGATAAGAAATATAAAAGGTATAAAAAGAAATAAAGACGTAAAAGGGAACATAAAAATTGAAGTCATGTTTTCACATTTTATTAAAGGCTGCCGTATCTTGTGACAGACACGTGGGGTGCTGATACCTTCCCCGTGCGTAAATACAACTCCCGAAGCTTTTCATTTAAAGTTCGTAGATCACATCTTTTCCTATTTTTTCCGACGTTTTCCTCAAATAAACGTTGGTGGTGACTCCATGCGTATTCCTTTCTTGGAACACGCACCCGCGAGTCACGCGTCACCCTCCCGCCGAAGGGTAGGTTGCTACAGTATATTCTGAATAATAGTAATGAAGTTCTGCCATACATAGTTTGTTGTGAAGCTTTAGTCAAGGAAAGTAACCGAAAAATGACCAAGAATAGGGTGTTGAAAGAACATAACAAGACTTTCCTAAATTGATCTAAAGATATAATCTTTGGTGACGATAATGCATTTGAAAAATTAAGGAAGTTAGCAGATGGGCCTAAAGGAAATGTTAGAAATTGGCAATGATACAATATCAACAAGTATTTTTTCTACATGAAATCACAAGACGACAAGAGTACAATGCAAAATAGTGGTGTTAGTCTAAAGGTTGAATATCTACACTTTGCTACTTTGGAGTCATTGAAGAAATCTAGGAGGTTAATTATGTAAAATTCAATGTCTATGTTTTCAAGTGTAAGTGTGTTGATAGCAATATCGGTGTGTGAACCGATGATTTCAGATTTACTTTGGTAAATTTGAAGAAGCTTGTTTATCAGAATGAGCCTTTCATCATGGCAGAACAAGCTAAACACGTGTTTTATGTTCAAGATCCTTGTAATGAAAGATGGTTAGAGGTTCTACACAGAAAAACAATTGGTGTTAATATTGAAGATGATGATTCAACCGTTGATACTTGTCTCAATCCTTTCTTCGGACAAATGCCGACTAACGCCAACGGAGAAGAAGAAGTTGACGACGTCCTTGAAAATCATAATGATCATGATGAAGGAGAATTAATTAACATCGTATAATGTAATTTATTTTATATTTACTTGCTTTGTTAATTTCAATTACACAACTTAATATAGTTTTCAAACATTATTTAATTAATGTTGTTTTTTAACATGCTCATGGCTACACCAACCAACTCCCTTCCTCCTCCTTCTGAGTCAGCAGCACCTTCACCATCTACATCGAAGAAGACAAGAAAAGCAACACGACTCAAATCATTGACTACTAGACCAGCTGGGGCGGAGAGACCAGTGGTTCATGTTGATCCTGCCACTAGGAAAGCCAATGGTCCCTGCATAAAGAAATTAAGAACGTATTTGGGGATTGCTGCTCGCGATAAGGTGGATGTTACATATGATAATTGGAACAAGTCCCTGCAACTTAGAAGGATTTGATCCTGGAGGATATTCAGGTATTTCAATTAAATGTAGAATGCTGTTGTAATTGGTTGTACTAAAAATCTTAATTTGTAATTGACTAACTAGAAAATGTATTTATTGTATCACAGGTTGAATTTGATATTCTTGAAGCATCTGATTTGAGGACAAAAAAAAAATACTTTAGACCGTAGGAGAGCGGTGGAGGCAGTTTATGTCAAATTTGAATTCCAAATGGGCTCTAGCACACAACAATGAGGGCGAGGATGACAAAGTATGTGAAAAGTATGACATAAGCAAAGAGAAGTGGAACTAGTTTTGTCAGAGCCGTAGAGACCCTTCATGGGAGGTTAGTTGATTTTCATTGTTATTAAAACTTCATATTTACGTATTATTGTCACCTTATTAAGTTACCCTTATGTGTAATTGTCACAGAATGCTCGAAAGAAGGCGTAGGCCATTTAGAAACAAAATACTGCCTCTCACGTGTTGTCTCGTGGTGGTTATGATTTTCTAGAACAAAAGTTGATGGGGGAGAACAAAAAGAAATAATTGGAGAAAACAACCTAATCCGGGAGCAATGACATAATAGTTGATCCTCCATCTCCCATTAAATGACATGTGAAGGGGAAGATGGCCCGCACGAAAAAATCAGGTCAAATGACGTCTGAGGTAGCAAAGGAAATTGCAGATAGGATTGTAAGTGATTCTCATTTTTTAGTGGTCATTTTTTTATAATAATTGTTTGATGAGTAAACCAAATTTTTTTAATTTTTTTACTACAAGATTCCTTGGAAGAGTAGGCCTTGTAGGGAACCTTTGTCGCCCATGGGCGTCAGGATGTACTGACTACTACCATTAGGCGACCAGAGCATCCTGGTCGTGTTTGTGCTATTAGAGCCAGTGTCACGATCAAACACTAAATGGGATTGGCTTTAAGGGGCTCCCGTAACTCTTCGTGCTTGGCTCCTGAAAACCAAGAGCAGTTGACACAAAAGATCAGAGACCAACTAAAGATGTCGATCACACAAAAAGTGACTCAACTATTAATGATGTCCTTTAGCTAGATGCAGACGTAGATGCAATCATATGGACTCTCATAGCCTCTTGAGGCTGAGGTTGGTCATTCTGTTGCTAGTGTCAGCACAAAGGAAAGTTGTGTCGATCCCTCAGGGTAGGACCCAGAAACGGGTGACTCAGACAAATGTGGGTTGTATGTCGATGATAGTCCTTGCCGACTGGTTTCTCTTGGTAGAGTTTATGAGGGGTCGATGACCATCCGCAATGTTCCTTTGGGAAATGATCAAGTGAAGGTCTATGTTGAGGAAGTTCAAGATGCTGATGCTCGCGTTCCTGTACCCACTCAAGAGGTTCAGTTAGTGGGGCAAACACTTAACACCTTCCTTGCTTGGCCAACATATCTTGTAAAGATTTTTTCAAAACAAGTATTTCATTTTGTTTTTTTTAATAATTTTTAAAAAGGATTTGTTGCAAATCAAGTTTTCACTATCATTCACTTATGTTTATTAATTATGTAGGATACATAGGGAGTTGAGGGACTGGTGAAACCTATAGATATGCTAGATCTTGGCATCGATCCCTTGTACCTGATGATACTGACCATCCTGCAGTTTCTCCTCAAGCCGTTGCAAGTGTCGTGGGATGCCACCATGGTTGGGGTGTATAATGATAACTTCCTATTGTACATAAAGCATGAAGATCTTTCTGAAATAGTACATAATGGTCAATGTCTCAACATCTCTGTTATACAATTGTTGATTTTGTAAGTCACTTTTGACTATTGTATATTACCTAACTGATTATTTTAAATTCATGCATAATTTACTTTATCTTAACAACAACATGCATATGACCGAGACAAGTATGCGAATATCGATGTGTATGGATTCCTTGAGCCTACTAGAATCAATGCAGAATTTACAAAGAGATGTGTACCTAGGAGCCTACTAGAGTGGGTAAGTTAAGTTGAACATATCAATTTAAATCATGTATGCTTTTATAATAACTTAATGTTCTCCAATGCAGTACATATTGGCAAATAGTCATTATTTTGCCGAAGGACAATGTTGTCATCTGGTTTTGTTCTTTGCACAATAGGCCCGACATCTACTTGAAAGGAATTATTGTAGAAGCAAAGCTTCATGGTGAATCAAAGGTGATTCAAAGGTGTTTTAATGATAACAATGATGATAACAAAAGATGATGACAAAGGTGATGACAAAAAGCTCAAAGATCAATCAAAGAACAACTCAAGTGAATCAAAGATCAATCAAAGAACAACTCAAGTGAATCAAGAACAATTCAAGAGTTCAATATAAGAATCAAGAAGAATTCAAGACTCAAGAAGAAAGTTTAGAGTCAAGAATCAAGATTCAAGGTTCAAGATCTCAAGAATCAAGATCAAGATTCAAGACTCAAGATTCAAGAATCAAGAGAAGGCTTAATCAAGATAAGTATGAAAAGTTTTTCTCAAAAATTGAGTAGCACATGATTTTTCTCAAAACATGTTTACCAAAGAGTTTTTACTCTCTGGTAATTGATTACCAGATTGTTGTAATCACTTACCAGTAGCAAAATTGTTTTGAAAAAGTTTTCAAATTTAATTTACAACGTTCCAATTAATTTCAAAAAGCTGTAATCGATTACAATGTTTTGGTAATCGATTACTAGTGCCTTTGAACATTAAAATTCAAATTCAATTGTAAAGAGTCACATCCTTTCACATAAAAGCTTTGTGTAATCGATTACACTGATTTGGTAATCGATTACTAGTGATTGTTTCTGAATAAAATCAAAAGATGTAACTCTTCAAATAGTTTTTGACTTTTTCAAATTGGTTTTTAAGTTTTTCTAAAAGTCATAACTCTTCTAATGGTTGTCTTGACCAGACATGAAGAGTCTATAAAAGCAAGGCTTTGATTTGTATTTCAATACACTTTTTACACTTATTCAATCAATCTTTTACAAGCCTTGAATCTCTTTGAACTTCTTCTTCTTCTTTTTGCCAAAAGCTTTCCAAAGTTTTCTAGTTTCCTGAACCTTGAAAACTTGTGCTATTCATTCTTTTCATCTCTTCTCCCTTTGCCAAAAAGAATTCGCCAAGGACTAACCGCCTGAATTCTTTTTGTGTCTCTCTTCTCCCTTTTCCAAAAGAACAAAGGACTAACTACCTGAATTCTTTTGTGTCTCCCTTCTCCCTTGTCAAAGAATTCAAAACGACACAGTTTGAGAATTCTTTTGATTCATCCCATTCCCTTATACAAAAGTGTTCCAAGGACTAACCACATGAGAATTCTTTTGTATCCCCATTCACAAAGTATTAAAGGTTTAACCGCCTGAGATCTTTGTCTTAACACATTGGAGGGTACATCCTTTGTGGTACAAGTAGAGGGTACATCTACTTGGGTTGTTGACTGAGAACAAGAGAGGGTACATCTCTTGTGGATCAGTTCTAGTGGAGGGTACGTCCACTAGGTTCAAAGAGAACAAGGGAGGGTACATTCCTTGTGGATCTTTGCTTGTAAAAGGATTTTTACAAGGTTGAAAGAAATCTCAAGGACCGCAGGTCGGTTGGGGATTGGATGTAGGCACGGGTTGTTGCCGAACCAGTATAAAAACTCTTGTGTGTTTGTTTCCTTCTTCCCTACTCTTTTACTTTCCGTTGTGCATTTAATTTCCGCTTTTACTTTTGGTTAAGTTTCTCTTCTACTCCTTATTCTCTTAACAACATAGTAAAAGCCCTAGAAGAGTAAATTTTTAATTAGTAAAGGTTTAGGAATAATTAATTCAACCCCCCTTCTTAATTATTTTGAGGCCACTCGATCCAACAAGTGGTATTAGAGCAAGTTTCTTATAGAAAGTTTAACCACTTCAAGATTAATGGCCTCTTTAGATTCTTTGTTTTTCAAAATCATTTTCAGGAGCAGGTCAAATCTGAAGTCATCTCAAGATCATGATGAAGACCAAGTCAATTTGTGTCTCATGACAAAATCTCATGAAGAAAACAAAGAAGATTCTGTAAGGAAGAAATGGTACATAGACAATGGATGTTTCAAGCACATGACGGGTGATGTATCCAAATTCACAACTATTTCCCTCAAGAAAGTGGACATGTTACATACGGCGACAACAACAAGGGGAAAATTATTAGAGTCTGTCGCAACCTACCCTTCGGCGGGAGGGCGACGCGTGACTCGCGGGTGCGTCTTCCAAGAAAGGAATACGCGTGGAGTTGCCACCAACGTTTATTTGAGGAAAAACAATGGAAAAACAGGAAAAGACGTGGTCTACGAATTTTAAGTGAAAGGTTCGGGAGTTGTATTTACGCACGGGGAAGGTATTAGCACCCCGCACGTCCGTCACAAGAGACGGCAACCTTTAATCCAATGTGCAAATGTGACTTCAATTTATATTATTTTCCCTTTTTTACGTTCTTATAACTTTTTATTTTTTTTTATCTTTTTGTGGTCGACAAGGGTGTTTCCCTTTGCTCCTACGTATTCCTCAATTGTGATAAGGAAATCAGACCTACGTAGTTCTTTGTGAACAAAGCGTTTGATAAAGTTATTTTTTTATCATTTTTTGCAAGATATGTTTTTATTGAATGAAAGGTCATTTAAGGCGTTGGACCATTTAAACAATCTTTCGATTCTTTTTGAGAAGAGAGAAAACATTAAGGTATTGGACCATTACTGATCTCTTTATTTTTGGGAGAGGTAATAAAGTTACATGTTGGTTTTAGGCCTTTAGAATCTATATTTAACCAATGAAAGCGGAAAAGACCATTTCAAGGCGTTGGACCTTAAAAATGGTTTTTTTAGGCGATGACAAAAAAAAAGTTTGGTTTATGAATTGATTTTATCCTTAGTGTCACTTTGGTTATTAGTCAATACGATTAAGAAAGGAAAATCCCAAACAAAAACATCCGATTAATTTTTTTGATTATTTTACTAAAATATATTTTTTGATTATTATATTATTATTTTGCCTTTTTTTTGTTATAAACGTGGTTACGACATGACCAAACGGTCAAAATTTATTTTAACAGAAATTAAAGGATATTACAATACGAATGATCGGTGGAAATTTATTTTATTTTTTGATTAGGTGGGAAAATGACTTAAATAAATGACTAAAGCGCGTCAAAAGGGGTACGAAAAGTAAATGAAATGAAAATAAAATCACGTGAAACAAATGAGGACCACTAAGGGTACATAGAACGAATTGAAAAGTTTGATTTCGGGAACTTACCGGTTGAAGACCGAAGAACGACGAAGAACGAACGAAGAACGTCGAAGAACGGTTGAAAATCTTCGCGAAATCACCCACGGAAACATTACGGAAGCGCCTTGGCTTGGATTTTCTTCACGGAAACAAACAATTTTTCTCACTAATTTTAAGTGAATCTCAGATACCAGGAGGGTTGAACATTTTTGTTCTTCTCTCCTTCCCCTATTTATAGGAAAAGGAAGGAGATGCTTGCCACCCAGCTCGCCCAAGCGAGCTAGGTTGCTTCCTCCAGAAGCAACCGCCTTCTGGAGGAACATCCTGGAAGGCCCAAGTGGGTCTGGTTGCTATTTGAACCCCCATTTTTACTAAATACATCCCTACCTTTTTTTCGTGATTATTTTTCCGTAAAGTTACAGAAACTTACGAATTTCATAACGATACTTGTTTTCTTTCTGTAATGTTGAGGAACCTTACGGATTACGTAATCATCCCTTTTTTGCCTTCCAGAACATTACGGAACTTTATGGATTGCGCACTAACACCTCCTTTTAATTTCCGGCATGTCACAGAACTTCACGGATTGTGCTACAACGCTTTTCTTTTGGCTTCTGGCATGTCTCGGAACTTCACAAATTGCCTAACGATGGGTGCCAAATACCTCGAAGTGGTCAAACGAGGGTCGCATCCCAACAAGGGTGGTCCCCGAACGAAATTAGGGTATGACAGAGTCGGTAAAATAGGTACGAGTTCTTCTACTCCTATTGAAAATGTGTTGGTTGTAGAAGGTTTGAAGCATAGTTTATTAAGTGTTAGTCAATTATGTGATAGAGGATATAAAGTATCTTTTGATTTTGAAAAATGTGTTATTAAGCATGAGCATGACAAAGATATTGAACATATAGGTTTAATGGAAAATAATGTTTACATGATTGATCTAAAACAAAAATCTGAAAATGATAGATGCTTTTTAAGTAAAGATTGTGATCCATGGTTATGGCATAAAAGAATCGCTCATATTAACATGGATCATCTAAATAGACTAATTTCAAAAGATCTAGTTATTGGTTTGCCTAAATTAAAATTTGAAAAAGATAAGTTATGTGATACATGCCAAAAAGGTAAACAAACAAAAGTATCTTTTAAATTTAAAAATATTGTTTCTGTTGGACAAGTGGCCTCAGATATCTTAAGAAGGGGGGGGGGGGGTTGAATTAAGATATTACAACTTATTTCCCCAATTAAACATTCTATTTCACTTTCTATTCAAGTTATAAATTCCCTTAATAATGAATTTCTTAAATATTGATTCAAATAGAACAATTTGAATATGAATATAAAACAATAATAAATAAAGGAGTTTAAGGGAAGAGAAAATGCAAACTTAGATTTATACTGGTTCGGCCACACCCTTGTGCCTACGTCCAGTCCCCAAGCAACCCGCTTGAGAGTTCCACTATCTTGTAAATTCCTTTTACAAGTTCTAAACACACAAGGACAACCCTTCCTTTGTGTTTAGAATTCTTTCACAACAAGAGACCCTCGGTCTCTTAATCCCTTTTCAGAATGAAGAAGAAGAAAAGAAGAAATCTCTCTTGAAAGAGATAGATTGAACAATTTGAGCACTCAAAAATTCCTTATTGAATCACAAGTAATTTGGACAAGGAATTTGTAAGAGGATAAAACAATTTTGCTTTATAAGAGGATAAGACTTTTTTGTTCTGAAAAACTCTTAGCAAATTCGTGTCTCCAGTCACATATATATAGGCCTTTGATAGCCATTTAAGAACCACATAAAAAGATGTGACTGTTGAGAATATTTTCTGAAAATCTGCTCTGGTAATCGATTACAGTATATGTGTAATCGATTACAAGCTTTAAAATTTGAATTAAAACGTTCAGAAACTGCTGGTAATCGATTACCATATATGTGTAATCGATTACACAGTGCAAATTTTGAATTCAAATTTTAATAGCCGTTGTAAATCAGTTTTGGCCACTGGTAATCGATTACATCCTCTGGTAATCGATTACCAGAGAGTAAATTTGTTTGAAAAGGACTTTTTAACTTAAATTTCTTGGCCAAACCTTTTGCTACTTCAATTGGAATTCCCTTCCTATTTAATATACCCTTTCTAAGACTCTAGAGACTGTCTTGATCATCCATCTTGAATATCTCTAATTTCTTTGTCTTGAATAAAGCTTTGAGACGCATGTGAACCTTTGGCATCATCAAAACATTCAGCTTGATCCTTTGTCTACAATCTCCCCCTTTTTGATGATGACAATCCCTGAAATCAACACAAGCTATATACAAGATGATAGCACGTTCACACAACCCTTACTCCCCCTATCTTTAGGCATGTATGCCTAACTTTACTTAATGATAAATTTCTAATTGATTTCTAACCCAAGTTCTCTCAAGTTCTCTCCCCCTTTGGAAACATCAAAAAGAACTAAGCAACACAATCAAAATTCAAACAGAGCCAAACATTAAACCAAAATAAATCCATACATTGTCATAACCAACCAAAGCAAAGTCTAGAAATATAATAATAGTGCAAGAGTACGATAACTAGTGCAACAAAAAACCAAAAACACGGCGATAAAAACAAAATACTAATAATACTTAATTACTAGTAAGACTTAGTCATAATAATAATAACAATGAATCTAAGAGGATGATGGAGGCGGTGGTGGTGGATCAAAGCAAGTACGGATGAAGGAGACATCTTCTTCAACTTGTGTGAGGCGAATATCCATGCCGGCAAAGCGTGTATCCAATGAGTCGAAACGTTCACCAACATAAGAACGAAGACCTCGTAATTTGGTAAGGACTTCATTCAGGAGTGCTGAATCTTCACGCTGAGGAGGAGGTGAAGGAGTACGCTCATCTTGAGGAGGGAGTGCGTCTTTCTTTAGCCATTGACCATTCCGATCCTTATGGTAACCAAAGGAAGTCACAGCACCAGCACCAATTGCAAAGGAACGCTTGACTTGAACAAATGGCTCATCATCAAGCGGAATTTGAAAATGACGCAGAAACAAAGTTATCAACTGTGGATAAGGTAGAGGTGCATTGGCCCGTAATGCCTTATGCATTCGGTACCGAACCAAATGGGCCCAGTCGATCTGACGACCGGTGAGAAAAGCCCACATCAGAATCAAATCCTCCTCAGAGGCTTGTGCTAAATTTGAAGACCGGGGAAGTAAAATTCTAACAATTATATAGTGCATGATGCGATTATCAAAAGTTAATGATCCGGCCAGCAATCTACAAGTCATTTAAGCCTAATCATCGCAGACCATGCGGCGAGCATCATGACTAGAATAATCAAATTTCCAGTCATCAACAATGGTGCCCTCAAAAGGTGCACCTTGACTGGGTAAATGAGTTAAAGAAAAGAATAAGGACTGATCAATGATCATAGGAATACCATGCACCTCAGAGGAAATAATGCCATCCTGAATTTTCAAATTGCAGTAGAAGACCTTTACAAGTTCAGGATAATGTGGCAGTTTTAATGACATGAAATCAACAAGGCCAGAATTTTGAAACACTTGATAGCAATCAAACATTTCATCATTAAAGAACTCTACATCTAGGTACTTAGGGTCTAAGATGATCCTAGAAGAAAATTGAGAGAGGTACCGTAGACGCTGATCATCGGAAGAAAACAATGTGGATGATCTTGGAGATGATAAAGATGGATGAATAGGTGCTGTGGATGCTTTAGATGGTTTGTGGCGGCGATGGGCAGCAACAGCGGCGGTAGAGGATGATCTCTTTCTCTTCTTCGATGGCTCTGCCATTTGATGAAGTTTTAGTGGAGGCGTGAGAGGAGGTCGTGGCTGCACAGCAGCTCTGATTTCGTGAGTATTTATAGACGAGGATGAGTTGTAATCGATTACAAGGCTTGGTAATCGATTACAGGAGTAATGAGCCTTCTGGTAATCGATTACAGGATGTTGTAATCGATTACAGGCTGTCTGTTCTTGTGTAATCGATTACAATGGATGGTAATCAATTACCAGAACATAACCTAGGCTAGTTTCTTAAAAAAAATATCTATGTCTATTCTAAACACATCTAATATGATTAATCATCACTACTAATGCACTTTAAATCAATCATTCAACTATACAACACACAGGAATACATAAATTCTATCATAATAACAAGAATTTAAACAAAATTAATCAAAGTAACATATAAACAATCAATCATAAGAGTAAATTAATCAATCAATCATAAAACTTTACCTATCCAAATCACTAAGGTCTAAAAGTCCTAATTCTCTTCTTATTGAAAAGAATATATCCTTTGGGAGAGGTTTTGTAAAGATATCAGCAAGCTGATTCTTTGTATCAACAAACTCTAGCAAACAATCTCCCTTTAGAACATGGTCTCTTAGAAAATGGTGCCTAATTTCTATATGTTTCGTTCTAGAATGTTGTACAGGGTTTTTGGATAGATTTATGGCACTAGTATTATCACACCTAATAGGTATACGATCAAGAAGGATACCATAGTCAGATAATTGTTGCTTCATCCATAAAATCTGTGCACAACAACTGCCGGCAGAAATATATTCCGCTTCAGCAGTGGATAAAGCAACACTATTTTGTTTCTTACTAGGCCATGAGACAAGAGCGGATCCAATGAATTGACAAGTTCCACTTGTGCTTTTTCTATTAGTTTTAGATCCGGTAAAGTCAGAATCAGAATATCCTATTAAGTTACATGTTGAGTTCTTAGGATACCATAATCCTAAATTTATTGTACCTAATAGATATCTCATGATTCTCTTAACTGCACTCAAATGTGATTGTTTGGGGTTGGATTGAAACCTATCACACATGCATACACTAAACATAATATCAGGTCTACTAGCAGATAAATAGAGAAGAGATCTGATCATACCTCGATATTGTTTCATGTCTATAGATTGACCAGATTCATCTTTATCTAAGTAACAACTAGTGCTCATCGGTGTAGCCATGTGTTTTGCACTTTCCATCCCAAATCTTTTGATCAATTCCTTGCAGTACTTGAATTGATTGATGAATATACCTTCTTGAGTTTGTTTGATTTGTAATCCCAGTAAGTACTTTAGTTCTCCCATCATTGACATTTCAAATTCACTTTGCATATCAAGGGAAAACTCCTTGCACAATGAATCATTAGTGGATCCAAAAATTATATCATCAACATATATTTGAACCAACAAAATATCATTATGCTTTCTCTTTATGAACAATGTGGTATCCACTTTTCCTCTAGAAAATTCTTTTTCTAGAAGAAAATTACTTAAACGTTCATACCACGCCCTAGGGACTTGTTTCAAACCATAAAGAGCCTTTTGCAATTTATAAACATGATTTGGTTTATCCGGGATTTCAAAGCCTGGGGGTTGTTCAACATATACTTCTTCTTGAATTAAACCATTTAGAAAAGCACTTTTAACATCCATTTGATAGAGTTTAAAATTTATTATGGATGCATATGCCAAGAGCATTCTAATGGCTTCTAATCTTGCAACTGGAGCATATGTTTCTTCATAGTCTATTCCCTCTTCTTGATTATACCCTTTTGCTACTAACCTAGCCTTATTTCTAATAATTATGCCATGTTCATCTAATTTATTTCTAAAGACCCATTTTGTTCCTATGACAGGATAATTTTCAGGTTTTTCTACTAGTTTCCACACATTGTTTCTTTCAAATTGATTCAGTTCTTCTTGCATGGCAATGATCCAGTTATCATCTACTATGACTTCTTTTATATTTTTAGGTTCAATCATAGATACAAAAGCCATATTATTGCATATATCTTTAAGAGAATGTCAAGTTGTTACCCCTTTTGATATATCACCAATAATGTTGTCGAGGGGATGATCTCTTGAGGCTTTCCATTCTCTTGGAAGTTCATTATTTCCTCTAGCCCCATTATCTTGAGAATCCTCATTGCTTCCTTCATCTTTTTCTTTAGAATCATTTCCATGAATATGTGTATCTTCTAAGGAATCTGAAATATCATCTAAAAAATCCTTCCTTGGAAGAATGGCATTAGACTCATCAAAGGAAACATGTATAGACTCTTCAATTGTCATTGTTCTTTTATTATATATTCTATAAGCTTTACTATGCAGAGAATATCCAAGGAAAATACCTTCATCTGACTTAGCATCAAATTTTCCTAAGTTATCTTTTCCATTATTCAATACAAAACATTTACAACCAAAGATATGAAGATGAGAGATGTTTGGTTTTCTGCCATTGACCAATTCATATGGAGTTTTCTTTAAAATGGGTCTTATTAAAGCCCTATTTAAACTGTAGCATGCAGTGTTAACGGCTTCAGCCCAAAAGTATTTTGGAAGAGGAGTATCATTTAATAAAGTTCTAGCAATCTCTTCCAAAGATCTATTTTTCCTTTCAACAACACCATTTTGTTGAGGGGCTCTTGGTGCAGAAAAGTTATGCTTAATCCCATGCTTATCACAAAATAATTCAAATTCTTTATTTTCAAACTCACCCCCATGATCACTCCTAATAGATATAATCTTTAGATTTTTCTTATTTTGAATGATTTTTGCAAGTTTTCTAAATGCTTGAAATGCATCATTCTTATGAGTGATAAAAAGAGTCCATGTGTATTTAGAATAATCATCAACTATAACAAGAGCATAGTAACTTCCTCCAAAACTCATGATTCTGGAAGGACCAAACAAATCCATATGAAGTAATTGTAAGGGTTGAGTAGTTGAAACAATGTTTTTAGATTTGAAAGAAACTCTAGTTTGTTTTCCCTTTTGACATGCATCACATAGCCTATCTTTTTCAAATCTTAGTTTTGGCAAACCAACAACTGAATCTTTTGATATTAATCTATTTAAGTGTTCCATGTTTATATGTGCAATCCGTTTATGCCACAACCATGGATCATCATCTTTACTAAGAAAACATTGATTATTATCTAGTTTTTGACTTAAGTCTATCATGTAAACATTGTTGACTCTAAACCCTATATGCTTTATATTCATATCATGTTTATGTTCAATGACACACTTTTGAGAATCAAATGATACCAGATAGCCTTTGTCACATAATTGACTCACACTAAGCAGACTATGTTTAAGACCTTCAACAAGTAGAACATTTTCAATGGAGGTTGAAGAATTTGTACCTATTTTTCCAACTCCAAGAATTCTACCTTTGTTGTTGTCACCATAAGTTACATGTCCGCTTTTCTTAGGAGAGATATGTGTGAATTTTGATGTGTCTCCCGTCATATGTTTTGAGCATCCACTATCTATGTACCACTTTTTCCTCAAGGGTTCCTACAAAATCAAGGTTGTGACTTAGGTACCCAAACTTTATTGGGTCCTTGTGTGTTAGTATGAACAAAGGATCCTTTTGGGACCCAAATCATTTTAATATTGTTACAATTTCTTCTAAAATAGCATGTAGATGTGCCATGCCCTTTTCTTCCACGGTAAAAACATGTAATAGAACTAGAATTATATTTTTGTGTGGAAGTAGAGAAGTTTTTATGAAATTTTTGTTGTTTTTCAGATTTATATCCTAGTCCAGCCTTATTAGAGACATGTCTTTGTTTTCCTAATATGACATCTAAATTATTTTTACTATAAGAAAATTTTGCAAGTGAGTTTTTCAACTCTTTGATTTCTTTTTCATACTTTTCACAACAACTACAAGAATCTGACATTTTCTTGTCAGAAATAGTAGAAATATGAACTTTTTCATTTGGTTTAGAAATTGAGACTTCATTTCTAAGATGATCTAATTCTTTGTTTAATTTTGAAATTTCATTTTCTAAATTTGAAATTGTTTTCTTTGAAGATGAAACTAACTTTGCAAGTTTAATTGACTCTTTATGCAGATCAGCAAATGCATCTTGCAATTCATCAAAAGAAATAGATAAGTTGTTTGAAGATGTTACCTCTTCATCACTTTCATAACTTTTAGCCATAAAGCAGAGGTTTATTTCTTCATTTTCT
Source organism: Glycine max (assembly GCF_000004515.6). NCBI lineage: Eukaryota > Viridiplantae > Streptophyta > Magnoliopsida > Fabales > Fabaceae > Glycine > Glycine max. Next base: position 32,396,601 of record NC_038243.2, on the reverse strand, counting down.
GAATCTTCAGAAGATTCCATATCGTTTTCATCCCATGTAATGTATGCTTTCTTCAATTTCTTTTCATTGATATTTTTCTTTTCAAACTTCTCCATCTTTTTCTTGAAGATGGGACAATCAACCCTCAGATGTCCAGGTTAATTGCACTCAAAGCATTTTAGAGTAGAGGATGAAGTTTTTGTCCTTCTTTTAGGTTTAAAATTGGGTCGCTTTTGATTTCCTCTGACTCTCAGGAACTTGTTGAATCTTTTTACAAAAAGACCAATATCTTCATCATTATCCAAGTCAATTGAATCTTCTTTATCACTGTCTTCTTGGATTGCAGATGAGGCTTTAAGAGCGATTCCCTTCTTCTTCTTATCAGTTTCTTCATGTTGATTTAATCTCAATAATTCCATTTCATGCTCCTGCAATTTTCCAAATAACATAGCAAGAGACATACTAGACAAATCTTGAGATTCTGTGATGGCTGTTACCTTTGGTTGCCATTCTCTATTAAGACATCTTAAAACTTTATTTACTAGATCTTCATTTTGAAAAGTTTTTCCTAGAGATGCAAGATGATTAACTATGTGTGTGAATCTCTTTTGCATGTCTTGTATACTTTCATTTATATTCATCCTAAAAAGTTCATATTCACGAGTTAAAGTGTTTATCCTAGATCTTTTAACATTTGTTGTGCCTTCATGTGTTACTTGTAGTGTATCCCACATATCCTTAGCACTTTTACAATTTGAAACCCTAAAGTATTCATCTATTCCTAGGGCAGATGTAATAATATTTTTGGCCTTTAAATTATATTGTACTAATCTTCTTTCTTCCTCAGTCCAGTCTGCTCTAGGTTTTTCTATTGTTGCACTTCCGGCTATTATAGAGGGAACATAAGGTCCTTGTTCTATGGCTTCCCAAATATTTAAATCTATTGCCTTTATAAAGATTTGCATGCGGGTTTTCCAGTAGTGGTAACCCACTCCATTAAAGATAGGAGGTCTATTTATAGAATTTCCCTCGGGAAACAAGTAGTTTGATGAGGCCATAATTCTTGAAGCTTCTAAACTTTATACAAGAATGAAGCTCTGACACCACTTGTTGGACAAGTGGCCTCAGATATCTTAAGAAGGGAGGGGGGGGGGGGGTTGAATTAAGATATTACAACTTATTTCCCCAATTAAAAATTCTATTTCACTTTCTATTCAAGTTATAAATTCCCTTAATAATGAATTTCTTAAATATTGATTCAAATAGAACAATTTGAATATGAATATAAAACAAAAATAAATAAAGGAGTTTAAGGGAAGAGAAAATGCAAACTCAGATTTATATTGGTTCGGCCACACCCTTGTGCCTATGTCCAGTCCCCAAGCAACCCGCTTGAGAGTTCCACTATCTTGTAAATTCCTTTTACAAGTTCTAAACACACAAGGACAACCCTTCCTTTGTGTTTAGAATTCTTTCACAACAAGAGACCCTCGGTCTCTTAATCCCTTTTCAAAATGAAGAAGAAGAAAAGAAGAAATCTCTCTTGAAAGAGATAGATTGAACAATTTGAGCACTCAAAAATTCCTTATTGAATCACAAGTAATTTGCCCAAGGAATTTGTAAGAGGATAAAACAATTTTGCTTTATAAGAGGATAAGACTTTTTTGTTCTGAAAAACTCTTAGCAAATTCGTGTCTCAAGTCACATATATATAGGCCTTTGATAGCCATTCAAGAACCACATAAAAAGATGTGACTGTTGAGAATATTTTCTGAAAATCTGCTCTGGTAATCGATTACAGTATATGTGTAATCGATTACAAGCTTTAAAATTTGAATTAAAACGTTCAGAAACTGCTGGTAATCGATTACCATATATATTGGTAATCCCATTAACACACGTGCCAAATTTTTTGAATATACACATTTTTTAAATTCCTGTTGGTAAATAAAGTTTTTTGGCCCCCTG